>NC_048293.1:17590181-17835181 GCF_009762535.1 Notolabrus celidotus
TGTTTCATAGAGCTCAAAATGAGATCACTGATACCACATTCATTTTTGTATTCTGTATATAAGACTACAGCTAGAAGCTATTCAGCCGAGGGGAAACAGTGAGCTAACTCTGTCTGTAGAGACTTATTTCAACAAACTCACAATGTCTTAATAAGTCCCTGAACACTGAATTGGGAACTGGTTCAGATGCATGTTCTGGTCGAAGCAGCAAAAATCAATGTCCAATGTGCTTTTCTGGATTCTGGATCTTCTGATTTGAATTTGGCAATCCATTTATTTACATTCAGTTCGTGATATCTGGACTCCAATAATCTGACATAAAATATAACAAACTGATTAAACTTAAACTCACAAAGCTCTGACACAACTGACATGGCTTGTAAGCTTCCAAACACACACCTGGTTGCACTTTCCTGGAGCCTTGGCGTTATGCATCTCAAATTAACCCTCCTGTTATGTTCGTTTCTTAGGGACAGCAATAATCGTCCTGGGTCAACTTGACCCGGGCATATTTAATAATTCAAAAGTGTAAGAACCCAAAAAAATCCCAATTTACATTTTTAAAATCTCATTATTAACTCCATTACTAACCATTTAAATCAATATTTAGTCTATTGATGTTCTTTAATTCTCACAGATCATGGTTCAATGAGGATAATTCACTCGTTTTTTATGAAGATTCATGTTAACACTTTTTTTAATGTACATTGGAAAGTGATTGGGGTGAAATATGTCACACAGTTGCAAAGAAACATTTAGTATTTGACACTTCTGACTCCTTTTAGCCTCAACTTTGACTGCAGGGTCAAATTGACCCGTGAACAGTATCTATGTAATATAAACATGCAGGGGGGGTTGCAAATATGTGAAATTAACCATTTTCATCTTATATGTTGTTTACGCTAATTAAGCCAAGCAGAAGAATTTTCATAGCGAAAAAACACTTAACATATTTTTTTCCCCCCGATTTTTTAACTTTAAAATGGGTCAATTTGACCCGCAACATAACAGGAGGGTTAAAGCTCCACCTAGTGTCCAATGTCAGAGGTACAAGCAATGAAGTTGATCCACTGGGTTACACTGATTCATATGATTAAATAAAGCAATATTAATATCATGTTTTGTTTCCAACCATAGATGGTATATTTAAAAGGACGCCTTCAGTGTTCTCAGACTGTGATGCTAAAAGATATAGAGCTCCCCCTGCTGACTGGCTGCAGTGTCAGTCATAAACCCACCTCCACCATGTCAACAGATAGGTCAAACTATAAAATTTAGTTAGTTAGTATCATCACGCAGAATTATGTCCAAGGTTTCATTTTTCTGTTGACTGATTGACAGCTCTGTTGACAAATGTTACCTCCTGCAGAGTTCTGTATCAGATCAGCAGAGCAGAGGAAGAACGGCAAGAGAAATGTAACAAACGCTGACAGAAGAGCCACTGAACTTTCCATGGTCTGTAAGTGTTTGATTCAAATCAACACCACAATCTGTTCTGTTGCAACGTGTACACACCTGAGGGATCTTTGACCTTTTTTCGGTAAGTTAAATGTGTGAATTGGTTAGTGGAAAGGGCGTGATATTAGAACCACAGCTCTGCCAGCCAGGACATTTCTACCTATGCCTTGGCTCCAACCAGCGGTCGCAGAGGCAGTCTTTGGGCTTCACATCTCACAATGGACAGAAACAAAATCTAGCAACTCTAAGTTCACTACTGAAAAGGTTTACATCTTGTCTGATACACACTAAAACCAATCCAGGGATTTGTTCATCAGTCCTTCAGTTGCTACAAAGGTCTATGTGATCTTCAACTTGGGTTATTTGGGGCGACTCAGATCTTGAGCTATTTGGCTTAATAAACTAAAAAGCTTTGGCTGGTGCTTCAAGTGCAAGGAATGTGCAACAAACGATTTCCTCCCTTCACCTCCGCTCTTAAAAAAAACTCTTTGAAGTCCTTTTGAAAAACAAGGCATGAGGAGGTGCTGAAATCAAGGACATCATCTGAGTTACTTAATAAGTATTTGTGCTGTGTGCATGACCACCATCCTTTTCTCAATAGGGACTCCCCTCCTCCTCCACCTCCCCCCTTCAAGGGCAGGTTCCCTTAACCTTGAAGTTGAAAGCTCTGAAACTAGCACACCAAGGCCCTCTGAAGAAAAAATTATAATTTGGAGAAAAGGTTGCCTTATCTGTTTGACTGAGAGATACATAGTTCATGCTCAAGGTAAAATGAAGCAAAGCTGCTCTCTGCTGTTTTAGCTTCAGTGTTCTGTTGCTGAACTAAGCCTTAAAGGCCTCCTCTGATCCTGTGATGAATAGGTGTCTGCCAGCTTCATGACAAACTGCTGAGTGTTTCAGAGTGTTTACTCAAATTGTTAGAATTGTTAGCTGCTCTGTACATGGAAATTGATACACATGACCATATGGGCTTCCCCCCCTATCGCAGTGTTGGTACGGCGCTCCTTATTATAGCCGGGCCCCGTCTGTGAATGGAATCTTTCATTGCGCAGGAAGAGGAGGGGGAGGTCTGGCGACTCTTGGAATTAGCTCTGTTTTTCTTTGCTCAATTTGGTGATGGATTATTTTAAGAGAAAAGGGCACACTCAATGAGCAGCATTCTTGTGATTCAGACTAAATATAGCCAATTTTAAGAAAACCTTGTGAACCGGTTAATGAACTGTTGATCTGACATGCAGGCATCCGTGGAGGGGAATATGTTCTATATAGAGAGGAGCACAGAGAAATCTAATTACTGACTACAAAGCCTGCCAGACTTGAGCAATGTTCAGATGTGCTGGTACCGCTCTCCATGTTTGTTTTCTCTTTTAAAAAACACCTGTGGATTTATAATGATGTGTACATGCATTTTTTCCTCCATACAAAGTGCTTTGGTCTTTCATAGTCATTGCAAGTCAATAAAGGGTTGGCCTGGCTGCTGACAGCCGCTCCAATAGCGAACACCTGGATCTTAACCAACCGCAATAAGAACAACCTGATAATGCACGCAACAGGGTCTGCCCAATACAGGATATAGTTATTCAAACAACACTGTAAACATCTTCTAATAAAAAGGATTTGCTCCTTAATCTCCAGCCAACTGCAAGAATCCCTCGTGCATCAAAAGGCTTTTGCACACTGCCAGACTTAGGTGATTCATTACATGGATAAACACACTGATCTGAGTAAATGTGTCTTCAATATGCAGTATTTACATTAAGGATAAGAAGAAGAGAGACAGATAGGAGCAGGAGAATGCCTCCTCCTACTCAGCAGCACTGTGTTAGCTCAGCAGACCGTGCAAGAGCAGACAGACCTCAAACGTAACAGAGGAAGTTTAATGGAGCCTGTGCTTCCAGCAAAATATTCTATCATGCATCTCCTAAACCTCAGGAGCACTTGTATAACAAAAATCAACCAAATGGATAGACCAAAAAAGTAAGTTCAAGAAGCATGAGAGGGAAGAAAAGAAAGTGCACAAAACATGAAAGCTAGAAACCGAACCCAGAGCTGGTGACTTTACTGGAGACTGGAGGGATTGGGTGAAGGCAAAAAGGTGAGGCGGACACCACAGCTCGGGGAGTGTGTGAAAGGCCAGAGCTTCTGTTCGGGGCCTGCTGCTGTTCTGCTCGGCTATACATTTCACAGGCAGAGATAAAAATCAGCATAAAACAGTAAAAGAGAGGAAAAAAAAGGGGGAGAGTAACGTTGGCAATTCAGAAAAAGGAGGTGAGGAGAGGGGGTGAAAGTGGACTGATAGGTGGAGTGGCGGTGGAGACTGTTCTGACAGCAGAGGGGCAGCCGAGGGTGAAGAATGCCGTCTTTTCTTACCCCTCCAGACGTCCTGCCCAGCAACTTCACCCAGTACGGTAATCAATACCTGTTATTTTGTCCTCTCGGCTTTCCAATCAATAGATAAGAGCAGGGTAAAACCAGCGGGGACAATGGCTCTTTCTTCGGCACCATCTGATGTGGACTGAATAGCAACTGCTTCGGTGGTGGGAATGGTGCAGGAGGAGCTATTGGGTGACATGAGGGACGAGAGAAACAGCAGGAGGGGTGGAATAAGAAGAAAGGGGTAAAGAGAATAAGATGCTCCAGTCGATTTGTCTGATTAAAGCAGAATCACTGAAGTAAGATCACCGCCACTTGTTAGCGATGAATCTGCGTCTGCTTCCTCCACTAATGGCTCCAGAGCAGCAGGCTCCTGCCGACCCCCTCATCAAAAGAACAGGAAAGAAACAGAGAAATTACCCCAGCGTCATAAAGCTTCTGGAAACATCTCCATCACGTGGCCGACCCTTAGCAGGCCCTACTGTGGAGCCTTTGAACTCTAAGCTGCTATATTTCATATACTTGACTGCTTTCTCCCAGACCCAGCTGCCCCTGTTGGAGAAAAAGGACTTTGCGTGTGTGTTTTTGTAGACTCCTTACTACTGTTATCTTGGCTGCAGTGCACAACAGATCCAGGATCTAACCAGAATAATAATAATCACTTTGACTTAAACCAACTGCCCTTAGGTTAAGACTTTCTTTGCTATAACAACCAAAAAATACTCAATAAGAATGTTTCAAATAAACATCATCCTTAGGATCCATCCATAGATCCATCATCTATATATTGTATCATATACTGTATTTATAATCAGATAAAAAAACATCAGAGTCTAGGTGCCTTACTGGTTCAGTGATTCATTCCCTGAAAGAAAGCCTCTTTATACATTATGTCTTGATATGTTGATGAACTGAAACACACCTTTTACCTCAGTAAAGTGATATTCCATAAGGGCTGGATACATTTTCATACTCCCACTAGCCTGGAAAAGTACAGAGTCCTTATGGAAAGACCTCACCTTGGATTAAAAGAAGCCTTTCATGTACTGTTTTTGGAGAGACTGTTTGACCTATTACGGGATAGTTCATTCAAGAAGCTGTGGAACGGTTTATAGCTGTTTTTTTCTGATGTTTTACCTGATTCACAAATGATCAGAGCCTGGCATTTTCTTTTCAAATGTTTGGAAAGCCCTGTTTTCTCTGCTTTTGTTCATTTGAGTCCCTTTAGTTGTGTTATTTCCAAGACGATGTCATCATTTTTTATATTTTGTTTACCAATCCCATAAAAGAAAAACCTTGAATTAGTAGAGAAGTTTTCCTTGAGTAGCCAAGGCCACATATTTTCGTCATCCTCTGTGCCTTAGAGGTTCACCTGAGTCTAAAAGCTTTAAAAATACACTAAAGAGCCCCAGTGAGCGCTGCCTGGTTGACTTCACACAAATGAAGACAATTTTCTAATATTCTCAGGAATGGAAAAACAAAGGCACGCACCAATTCAAAGGAATTACGTTTCATGCAAATGTGAGCCTGTCATAAAGAATGCACAGTGAGTGGCACTCCAGTCACTTTATCTCACTCCATTAGGCTAAGGCCCGGTGCACACACAGGGGCTGAGTGTGTGCTTAGGGCCACTTATCAGGGAAGAGGCAGCGGGAGAGAGGCAGGGAAGGGAGAGAGAAAAAAAAGGCGAGATAGTGACAGACTGAGACAGAGAAAGAGGGGTCAGAGGAGGGGAGAGAAATTAAGAAGAAAAAAAAGAAACAAGCCAAGGAGAGAGACGACGGGTGAGGGTTAAAGAGAGGGGTCTTGATTTAGAGAGTGGCAGGGAGCAGAGGCTAAGATGGCAGAGAGGCCTCCTTTAACACACTGCTCATAAGGCGAGGAAGGCTGCATGGGGGAGTGAAGGGGGATTAGGTGGGCCCAGGCGGCAGTAACCAGGAATCCCAACAATCTCACACCCCACTCCCTGGCCCGGGCTCAGCCTCAGCCACATGACACACACTCAAACAGACCCCTCTCTGCAACACAGAGCAGGGCACCAACGAGCACCTGTTTATTACTGTCTGTCTGATATGTTTGGAGATAGAGAGACCACTTGGCACTGAAAGGGACATTGTGTGAAGGCTCGCACATGTTTGGCTGATCTGGAATGCCTGCCTGTGTATTGTCTCTGATTCTCGTTCACCAAAACAGGAAAAAATTGTAGTCCTAACCTTACTGACAAATGTGTCTTAACTGCTACTAAAACAGCCTCACATCCAGCTGTGTTCAATGAAATCTGTGGCTTTCTTAATGTTTCAATAACCTGATGAGAACTTTAGTCGGTTATGAACTGCAGACTGCAGCAGCTGGGCTTGCAGACGCCAAAGTCATGCCAGAGAGTGACAGTGTGTGGATGATTTCTACCCTCAAACTGCCTTTTTCTGTGTTTTCACTGGTTTTAATTATGGAGCTGCTTGTTTTGGAGACAAACGATGAGCATTGACAGGCCATTTTTTGAGACTTAAGTTTAAAGCCTGTGATGCTGTTGCTCCTGCATTGCTGTGGACAGTGATGCACTTTGAAAGGTGGCAGCTCTAATGTATACCGACGTCTGCATAAAACAAAACAAAGTGAAATATTTTTTAAACAGCACAAAATGTACAAACCAAGACAAACACTGGATGTTATTACTAAAGGCCACAAATAGCCATTGTTTTCTTTTAAAGGGATGGGGGCCAAAATGTATGAATCATAGTTCTAATCTTTGCTTTCCCATTATTTCATAATGCTTCAATAAAGACCTAAAAATGATTCAAATACAGAAACATGAGAGAGCTGTGGCACCATGGCCAACTTTCAGTCCACTTACTTGATATGCCAAAGCTAACCTTTGACATGCTACATGATGAGATGCACAAGAAGCTATACAAGGAGTCTGGATTCATCAAACTGACTTACATCAGAAATAACTTCATAAAAGTTCATTTCAAACATTTGATGCCAGCTTTCTTACTTCAGTGTTTTCAATGTTCTGTTTTATGTGTACTCTCAGATATATCCAGATATGTACGGGCCTTCTGTTCTGTATATTGCATTCGGACAGACATAGACACTGCTCCACCTGCAGCTCCTGAACCTCAGTGTGTACGCTGAACAACAAACCCTGTTGTTATGTATCGTTGTCTCCTCATGACAAGAACTCTGTTTATGTTGTTTCACAGCCTCCATCAGCAAGTTGCATCCTGACACTCCCTACACATGCCTCCTCCTCCTCCTCCTCCTCCTCCTACCTTCCTGCATTCCAGTGGGAAAAAAAATAACTATCCAACCTGTGTTTGGCTCATGGTGTGCAGTTGACTCAGTCAGAGTCCAGTCTGAAGGTGCTGAATGAGATGCAGATGTCTTATAAAGTCGAGGTAACGTCACTCTACGTTGGTAAGATGTTCGACTGACAGGCAGAGAAGCACGGAGGCTGTAAACAAGACCTATTTGAGCCAGACATGCTCTCACCCGCAGACCAGGGTATGTGTGTATCTGTGTGTTGTGGTTACTACATCTGTGTGATGATGATGATGATGGCCTAGCTTGGCACTGAGTGCCCCTCGTTTCTCTGTCTCCAGGAACTCTACACCAGCAGAGGACCAGACAATCTCCATGACACTGGGAAGCGCTTGACACCAGCGCCTTTGTCAACAGGGTCCTTTCAGGAGAGGCCCAATGACAGACTGTGATGTAGCAGGAGCGTTTGGGCAGAATGGGCCGATTCAGGCAGGAGCAGGAGGGAGGGAGCGGCTCGTAGAGGAGTGGGTGAGGGAAAGAGAAAAGGCAAGTGAGACAGAGACGAGACAGAGCAGGGAGATGCAAGGCGAGACAGACGGAGGGGGTGGAGGAACTGGCAAAGCTCTCACTGACAGCAATGGGGCCTCTTGACAATCCAGGAATATTGTCTGAAATCAATCTGTCATCAAGGAGCTGTTGAGCCTGTCATTACGATGTGGTACTCGCCCTTTCACAGTGACAATTTGTTCAGTGCTTTCCCAGTTCACCTTACTACTCGGCTGCAAAAAGGTCACTGCCCTCCATCAGTCTCTGTCCGCCAGTCTGGCTGTCTCTCTCTTTGTTAATCAACTCTCCACGTTGAGCTGAACACTTCTTTTATCAATGTGAGCTGCACAGGAACAGGTGACTGATGAGATGACTTCAAGTCCTGCAGCAAGGACTGCTGAATCCCCTTTTTTCCAGTTATAGATGTAAAAATGGTCATCTTAAAATGCCATTATGCTGACAATTATCATGCTAACATTTATATATATATATATATATATATATATATATATATATATATATATATATATATATATATATATATATATATATATAATGATTTTGATGTTTGCATGATTGCACTTTGTAATCAGCACTTCACAGAAAAACACAACCCTTGAAGGTGGGATTACTGTGTCTGTATCTCTCTACTTGACTTCGTGTTTTACAAGTGAGTGCACAAATTACTAAAATGATGAACCATGAATGCAGATTAAAAAGTTGGCAGATGGGTGCGCTGCTTTGGCCTGGTGGTTAAGTCACGCACCCCGTGTGCTGAGGCTATAGTCCTCAAGCGAGCAGCCCAGGTTTGATTCCAACTTCCCGCATGTCACTCCCCACTCTCTCTCTGTTTCCTGCTCCATCCACTGTCCTATCCTCTCTGAATGAAGTCATAAAAAGACCCAAAATATAACTTAAAAATTAAAAATGGTGACTGCTTCTCATGTTAATGTTGAGATCTTTAATAGAAGAAGTGAAAAGTTTGACCTGTTGATGGCAGTACATGAAGATTCAATAGATCGCCAAAGTCTCTATGATTTTTATCTTCTGGGGATCATGCGTATCTGGGCCAAATTTTACCGTAGTCCATCCAATAGATAAAAAAATATGTTCCTTTAAACCCGAGATGTCAACCAAAATGGTGGATTTAGTGAGAATCCAAGTAGAAGGCAGACATTGCTCCCCGGTCATACCACTAACATGGCTAAAAATAAGCAAAAAGAACAGTCTGTTTAGCTAGTTTTCATTCTAGACACAGAATAATTGTATGAATGGAGCAGCGCCCACATCTGCCAAGAATCAAACTCCAAGAACATCCAGCCTGGGGGCCGATCCAAGGAGCAAACTTGCATCCCTGTGCATGAGGAAATCAAATCAGTCTCACTGCATGGTGCAGAGTTCCAGTGTGGGACAGCAGTAGTCCTGCTATAAAATATGACTGATTATATTCTTTGCTCCTGAAATGATTTTTCCTCCCTTGTCCTGTTCAACTCTTCAAGTCAAAGCAGGGCCATGTTTTTTTCCATTCATTATAGAGGTCTCCTGAATGAGAAATCAGGGCCTCTTTGCCTCCACTGTTGAGACGGATCGCTGCTGCTGCTACTGGAAATAGGTGCAAACAAATCCCCTAATGACAGCTTATACGCTCCTGATGAAAACTCCTATTTTGACGTACTGTGACATGGAATCGTTCAAACCAGATTCTTTATAAGCTCAATCAATGGGGACAATGCACGGAGAATTTCCGAGGTCACTCAAAAGAATCGCAGATGAAAACAAAGTGGAAGTGAAAAAGCCACAAGGCCATGTGGGGTCTCATTGGAGCCCAACGGAGGTGAACTGAAAGAGATGGGGGGTTAAGGAGGGGAGGATGGAAGAAACTGGAAGGAGGGTCAGGGGGTGTGTGTGGAAGGCAGCAGAGGCCTCATTCAGAGCTCGTTACCCCAGCCGTCCCCTGGCTCGGCTTTCTTTGAGCTCAGCCAGCCATCTCTGTTGCCACCACCATAACTTTCAATCAACCTTTTAACTGCAGAGAGGCAGGGCTGGCATGTATGTGTGTGTGTGTGTGTGTGTGTGTGTGTGTGTGTGTGTGTGTGTGTGTGTGTGTGTGTGGTTTTTTTTCCGCAAGTTATTTTCAATGTAACCCTCAGGGAGAACAGGACATGGGAGGACAAAAAAAGGGAGAAAACTTTGATGATGTTTTTCAAAATGAGGTCTTGATGTCTGATATCAGGTTATACAGATGCAACTGTTTCTGGAAAAACATAAACAGACGGAAAACAATGAAATACTTGAGGCACAAAGCGGTAAAAAAAATGAGAAGAAGCATATCATCATGTTAGGATACCTCCTGGCTGCTTGATTAGGTATTCTGATAAGTCAGTATGCGGCTATAGATACACAGATTCAAGCGGGCTGTGGCAAGCACATCCACCCAGATGATCCAGATTATATTTCTGCAGCTAAATCAGCCTTTTATTCACTAACATCACATTGACAACTGTACAACTTGTCCAAACCTGCTGCGTCCAAGCAACATCCTGAAGCCCACTATAACATAGCAGTTTTTTGAGACAACAAAGGGTTGTCATGGTACATGTTTTGTAGTTTTTTTTTCACAAGGTGGCTCTACTCCAAAAAAAGGGGCAACAAAGAGCCACTTCTAGAGGAGAGAAGCAGGGGAAGAAGGAAAATTGGAAAGAAAGTTTATGCACCTTCTGCCTGCAGCTGGATGCAGATTCCAATTCATAAATATACAAAGTCAAATCTACAGGAAAACAAAAGCGGTCAGAGGAGAAGAGAGCAACTGGAATCCCATCATGTGATTAATAAAATGACTGAGTGAACATCTGTAGAGCACAGGAATGATGGAAAGGGGGAGACGAAGAAGAAGAAGAAGGAGGGGGGGCGTCTCTCTCCATGACTTGGCTCCTCCAAAGAAAAGAAAAAACAGAGCGAGGCTGGAGAAGTGAAGGAGCCTTAGAAAGAGGGGTTGCGCAAGACAAACTCTTCCCACTGTGGAGCTGAGATGTTATTGTAAGGTCACTTGTAAGGTTCCAGCGAGGCGGACCCTCACCCCCACCTACGGGTCCGCTCCAAGTCATCAGTTCACTCTCCCTCTGGACAAGGGTGTAACACAGCAGCCTGGACGGAGAAGTCTAAAGACCGTACAGTATCCTCAGAAGCTTATTTTACAGCAAAGAGCAGTCAATACACAAAAATCAGTTATTCATACGTCAGGTTAATCCTCAGAGTCAGGCCAGGAGAGGGCATAAAGTTGATTTCCATGTGAATGGTGACAGTCTGGCACCTCCATGTGCGCCCTGTGAGCAGCTCCATGGGGTTTGTGAAGGATAACAGGAGCAAAAAGGAATTCTATTTAACCGAGCCCAAATCCATTCAGCCGACAGGAAGAGTGTGTGTGGTCTCAAAACAGTCCCGGAGCCAACTGCCCAAACAAACTAATGAGTATTATACACACGCAGACTTTAGTATAATTTAATTTCTTAAAAAAATAAATAATGAGAATTCTCCTCCTGTGCATGTGAGCATTAGCATACAGCTGAGAGTGACAAATACTGAGAGCTGACAATGCCTTGTTGAAATTCCACATGAATGCTAATTGAAGTGGCCATTAAAGTCCGTCAATGAGGGGAGTGTTGCTCACAGGGATTATATGACCCTTCTAAAGTAAACACCAACTGACCTCCATTATGACTACTTATCACAGCTACAGGCCTTTCCTTTCTTTGCCCATGGAGGGGTGAAGTCTGACACATTCCTCCCTCCGAGTGTTTCCTTCAGAGCTCACAGGGTCACCAGTGTGTGCTGAAAGACGAGGAACACAGCTTGTTTTAGCCGTGCTAACATTATTTCCGCGATAGAAACTAAACGGTGGTAGGGAGGGGAATATTATTTCCACCTGGCTTCGAGGAGAGGGAGGCGGAGCGGGAATAGTTGTTGGTGCACCTCTGAGGTTTTCCAAATTGCTCTGTGCTCCTTGGATGTCTCATTATCATGACTTTTCTCAGGGTAATTTCAGCCTGCTTAATAAAACACGCATATATTCAGACGCACGAAAGCAGCTCTCATTCACCCTCGTAACTCCTTCTCACGCACCTCTAAATGGCAGCGCCTCAGTATAATAAGTCCCCCGTCCACTGTGGGTTCTAATAGAAGGTAAATAAGTCAGGTCTACAGGGATGAGGAGTGTTTAAAATTAATCCCCGCTGCCCTGTCCAACCTGGGGGGACCACAGCACTTAATAATCCATCCATTGTTCTCTGCAAATGAGCCCAGAGTCAGAACATAGGAGCTGCACAGAGAGTTGGTGGGTGTAAAGGTCAGCTCATGCCTTGTTTTAACGACAGCACATTAAGTTAACTCACTTCCTTTAACTTTACACTGGTCGTAAATGGGAGGAAATGCAAAGAGAAACGGCGAGAGAGAAGGTGGACGTGTGAAAAGAGTGGCAGGCGGTGCTGGTTGTCCAGTTTTGGAAACACATCAGAGAAAAATTCATTCAAGTGTCAACCAGAGAGGAGTTAAGGAAGAGGACTAAAGATGTTGAGTATGTTCTTGTTAGTAAATGAAACTGCCTTTATTTCTAACACCTAAATGGAGCATTAAAGTCAGATTTGGACTTGGCTTGTTCAAAAAAAGAGCATGCTACACAGCAGCTTTCAGCACAATCCTCTTTTCTTTTCTCCCCTCGAGTCTCCCCAGCTTGGCCCACCACCACTGTTACACCTTCTTACTATTCAGGAGCTATTTAAAAATAAAGAGGACTTTGGGGCATTTGGTTACTGAGAAACTAGCCTCATTATGGGGAGAGGAAATGGAAAACTGTCTGGGAGCCAAATGGCCTTGTGATTTTAAAAGCCTTTGGCATACAAAGCATCTCATAGTACCTTCTTGTTATGAAGCCATGATGTAACGCTGCTATAAAATGTATATTTTCCAAAAGGGTTGCAAAGCAGTTTTTGTATGCTCTAAACTTCACCAGATGGTCTCAGAGGAGAAGCAAACATGTCTGTGATGTTGAGGAAAAAAGAGGGATAAAGCAGAGTCCCATACATGCACAAGCAACACAACTGTATGTGATGCCTGTTTCTAATTAAAATGCATCCAAACAGTACCGTCCAGTGTGTGCATGTTCACTGTTAGCTAAGGCCGGGTGCATAACAGAGACACCTGGTGCCTCTCTCTTTCTCCCAGGGTGCATTTCTGCAGATCCATATGTCCGAGCGGCTGCATTCCTCTGTTAGTGGAGCCCAGTGGTCCCCGGGCCTGTCACCACATTAGAGGCTCTGCTGGGACACATCAGTGAGCACCTCCTCCAGCTGCTGGGGGTGGCGGAGCACCAGAGGGAGAAGGGAAGGGTGGGGAGGGGAGGGGGGCTTGGATGGAGGAAGTGCAGGGGTTCCTAGGGGGGGCTCTTAAGGAATAATTCTTGCTTGGCCAGTCGCAAAGTCGCAGCAGCAGAAAAGAGGAGGGGTCCATCTGTGCCTGTGAGAGGCTGTTTTTGTGTGTGAGGGTGTGTGTGGCACAGGGGCAAGGGGGTCCAGGGTCGGATGACGCCTGATGACTGACAGCAACAGGCTTTAAATCGTTCCCCCAAACATACTGTCTTCTGAGGTGCATTGTTTGAGAAGTTCAGCCAGAAGCAGTTCAGGAACAACTGCCGCTTCTTTTTCACAATTTCACACTCAGTCAGACGAAGCCTGTCCTTTATAATTCAATTTACATTTATCAAAGATGTCATCGTACATTGTTAAATTTTACTGGGACAGTTTTACAGCTTTTCTGGCCTTGGCTTCACCATAAAAGCGCACGCTCCAAGTCAAAACCCCCAGACTGTATTTCACAGGATGTCAGAGTCAAGATGTTGCATTTGGCGTGTAACACAGAGCTCGCTGTATCGCTGCTGCTGCTGCTGCTGCTGAAAGAAATATGCAATATTCACACTTCACAGGCCATCAAGCATCATTCAAAACCATCTCACTCAGACTGCCTGCCAACAACACGTCTCCTGCTGTTTCTATATCTTTGTGTAGTGGAAACCACACTCAGAGAAATAACAAAAAGCAGAACATAAATTCATCTTTCTGTTGAATGTAAACTCAATTCAGACATCTGCTCTCCATCAACACAGCAGATTCCCATTTTGGTTCTCCTCCACTGACATCTGTTAATCTGTAAACACACAAAATTGCCCATCTAATCTTATTTAGCCTCCACATCTTGTTTACTTTTGCTTTAGTCGTGCCGTAAAGGCACAGCCGCCACACTGTGAATGAAGCATTGTCTGCAGACCCACAGATCTAATCTCACCCTCTAAACCGCCGCCAGCCCCCTCTACCTCCAGCCCTGATAGCCACATGCAGGTATTGTACCTATCAGACGCCTCTTGAATCCACTTCTATGCTGAGCTGGAGCTGAGCTGAGGATAAAGAGAGACCCGCTTGTTTTGCCAGTCTTCCGGGGAAATGTGTCTGGCTTTCAGATTTGTCTCATTAAACCCAGAGTGTAAGTTTCAAGTTTTGCCTCGGTCTTTGACTCATGGCCCTGGATTGCATCAGACACGCTTCAGCACTCAGTGATGGTGGATGAAATCATTGAAATTGCCTCAACCGTTTTTCACAACCTGGTGACAAGCGTACAGTAAGATGTCTTTTTAAAGCAAAGTATTTATGCTGGCACAACAACCGGTGCAGTGAATTGTGGTCAGACAGAGAGCTTCCACTCTCCACTCAGTTTTTCGGACATGATCACACACACATATGAACGCATTGATGTGAGGCAGTCCTTTGGCCAGCTAAGGGGAGCAAGACTTTTACATTGACTTGAGTTCTTTCACCCTGGGAAGCTGATGGATGATGTTTGTTTGGTTTAGCTGTAGTGAATGTGAGCACAAACACACACTCACATACATACACCGCCATGGCTGAAACACACACAAACTGAGGGTAGGGGGTTGGCTTGCCCTCTCTCATTTCCCTGCCTGGTGTTGATTTTGGGCCCTGTTTAGACATTTTTCTATTCCTTAGTTTTCCGTCTTTTACTTCTCAGTGTGAAAAAAATGCAAAGAGCCAACTGAGGCTTTCTTCATGCTCACAAGAAACCAACCAGTCAACTTGAGTTATAATGAGCTGTGAAACTGGGGTTAGCTCCAGGTCTAAAATGTGCAATATAAGCAGGAAAGAAAGAGCATTTAGAAAGCGGCACTCACCTCGCGCACAGTCGGTCAGCAAAACCGCCTCAAAGAAGAGCAGCACGATCTTCAGGACACCCATACTGTCCAAAGACAACTTCATGATCCCACAATCTGTAAGACACGTGGACACAGTTAATCAGGGTTTACACAAATAACAGACACGATACAATCGCTTGAAACTTGATGTCTAGGCCAATTTACATTCATCACAATTAAAAGTAATAAATACATAAAGGCAAACAAAAAAAATAAATAACAGTCTATTTAAAAAGTACATTATTGACTTTAAATGAAACTCTTTTTATGACACTGAACCACTTTAGACTGTGTGGACCTTTTGGTTAATTTTACCATCCAGACTAGACTCCTGGGACACCCTGAGGTCTGTTACAGGGTATGTGGGGTCTACAACAAACCCCAAATAAAATATGTCTAATGCTAATATAACAAAGAAAGCTCTATATATTACATAATATTGATTTAGAAAGAGGTTAGCACTATTGCACAGTAAATGAGGATGATTATTCCATTGAAGTCTGCCACTTAGGTTTAGAGGATACCAGTCTTGGGATTTTTAATGGGGTCCAGTCTTTTTTGGATGTTTTAAAAATCAAGTAGTACAATTTTATGTAATAGCAAAATTGCTCAAATGAACCTTACTATAATAGAAATGTTTCTCTCAGCTGGTTAACTTTCCTACACCTACAATAAGTCTCACTGGTCCTCCACACATGCAGCTCTGGTACGACTGCAAAAACACGAGGAAACTTATAAACAAAAGGAAAAGAAGTAAAAGAACATGTGCTGAAACACTTTACCTTGTTATACAATGAATGAATCCAGTCAACCTCGCATGAGCCTCTTGACAGAAACGCTTGCAGCTACAGTCCGTATTGAGTCCATGAATCAAAAGTGACGAGGTCGACTTTTAATCGACGTCTAACGGGACAGCGCGCTCTCGTCTCTGGGGATAAAAGAACAGTCACAAGGGGGTAAAAAGACGCCGGACTCATCCATATATCACAACAGAAGTCCCATATGCTAATTTGTGAAAAGTCAGTCCAGCCTGTGTACTCCACTTCGTCCACCGAGTGACTTCTCCAAGAGCGCACAGAGCGCAGACTTGTTGTCCGTCCCAGCGCTGCAGCTGCGGGCCAATCAGAGGCCGAGGAGTCCGGACACATTTAACTCTTTATCTCTCACCCACACAGACATACCTCTTCATCATACCTCTTCATCACACAGCTATTATCTCACCGCTGTCAGCCTAATGCAGGGGCGTCAAACTCATTTCATTTCAGGGGTCACATACAGCCCAAGTTGATGTGAAGAGGGCCGGACCAGTAAAATCATAACATGATAACCTATAAATAATGAAAACTCCAAATGTTTCTCTTTGTTTTAGCGCAAAAAAGTACAAGTACATTCTGAAAATGTTCACATTTAATGAACTGTCTTTCTACAAAAAGAGCTGTTGTATTTTTGTCATAATGAGTCTCATAGTGGGCCGAATATTTCCCTCTTTAACCCTGAAACCTGCTGCCAACACACCAAACACACAGGTTTCCCAGTCACCTGACACAGAGTGTAATGTTAACAGCAAAAGAACTGATAGATTATAATAATGAAGAAGGTAAAGTTGATTATTCTGGACCCCTCAGCTCCAGCATGAACAGTTTGCTTGCTGGACAGTGTTGTATGCAGGGGTGTAGTGCTAGTGTTAGTAGTTAGTGGATCATTATAGTGCTTTAAAAAGTCTTTATGAATCTCATCCAGATTATGCAAACAGGAAGTAATCCATTTTCTTACTTTGGATAAAAAGTCCTGAAAAAAAGCGCCATGACAGGTGCGCTCCGTCAGCACTATGATTTTATGCGACCCCCAGAGAACAAATTTAAAATAGTACAGTTCTCTGTAATTTTTTCACTTTACAAAGTCGTTCCTCGGGCCGGATTGGAGCCTCTGGCGGGCCGGTTTTGGCCCACGGGCCTTATGTTTGACACTAATGGCCTAATGTATAAGAAAAGAGATAACAGCTGTTGAGATTACAGCAGGAGGCTGGATTACAAATATCACTGCAATAACCAAAATGTATGGTCTAATTGAAGTAAATGAATAAAATAACAGCTTTATAAGAGGAGAAACTTTGAATAAAGTAAAAGTGAGTGTTATTTTGGTTCAAATTGAGGATCACGGATCTGAATCCATACATCAATTTAGACAGAAGTTGAAATTTGACACTAAAATCACATAAGAAGTGAGAATTAATAAATACATTGAAATACATGATTCAATATTCTTTCTGTGATGGGGAAGATCATTTTAATGACAAAATGAAGAGGTGCTGCCATCTAGTGGTCACTTGGTGGAACAGTTGTGGTCCTGCAAAAAAAACCCCTCAGATTTCTCAGCACAGTTAAAATTACTGTTTCGCTTATCAAATGTAGGTATTATAGTTACAACTATTCCAGTGCTGTCATATAAACCATTGATATAATAAGGTATAAAATAAAGACCAGTTTCCCTGTGCGTGATAGGCATGCTGAAGTGGTGTTTACCTTGTAGTTTTTCTTTGAGGATTATTCCAGGAAGTGTGAGTTGTATCCTATTGATATTCAGCTACACTACTTCTGAAAAAATCATTTAAAAATAATTATTTTTGAAGTAACAGAGGCTTTGATATGCTTAATTTAATCACTGCTGTTGTTCAAGTTATGAAAAGCTGATTCTTACATGTTTAATAATGCAGCCTTCAGCATAGGTTTTTCAGACTCGGTCCGTACCCTCTTCTATTTCAACCTAAAACCCTTTTTTTTTTTAAATGAATTTTCTTTAAAGCTGGAAATAACTTCATGTTTTTTAGGAATTTTCTACAAAACACATCAAACCTGTTTTCAAATGCTGGACAGGCTCCATATGACAAACAGTTTCCTTATAACCAATGCTTCTCTCATGTAACTATGTGGTAAAATCAGAAGCAGTTATTATGTGTCAATCCAACTCCATACAAAACTAAGAAATTCAGCAAAGCAGGGTGTTGCTCATCTGATGAGTAGGCTCTCACTGCCTACTCAAGTGGCAGGAAAGCTGACAAATAGTAACTAAAATAGCCTCAGGCTGAAAACTGGACTCTCTGGAGAGTCAAAATTCAAACTAAAATGATTATCATTTCAGTTTCCTACCTTCTCTGTATTTCAGATTTTCTCTTTTATGAACAAGAGTAATGTTATCCTGTTGGAATGTAATGTAAGTAGTATGATTGAAGGATAAATGAAGACAAATAAAGAGGAGAGGTCATCAGTCAACAGTTTAAACAGGAAAAAGTAATTTATTTCAATATACATCGCATTTAAAACTATATAACATTATTTGTTTGTTGAATATTTCACACAGCTTTTATCATGGAAATGTCCAGGATTTTTTACAAAATAAGACCAAGCTCTGAAACAATAAAAGGATATCCCGCCCTTTCATTACTGCATGATTCCTTGTGTTTCACATAAAGGTAATTATAGCTTCATACATCATTTTTGTTCTTTATAAAAGAAAAAAATACCTTCTCAAAGTGTATATGTTCTTTAATGAAGTATGCTTAATCAAACAACAGTGAATGATTTGGAGTATGTAATGCCTGAGGAGACTGCTGTCGAGGCAGAGCAGGATGGACATGATGATATATTTCAAAGGTGGATGCTTGTGGATTGGTCATATTCGACTATGTAGATGTGCAAACTGTTCATATATGAGAAGCATGGAAGATACTTTGTGATCCATCATTGCAATGGAAGCAGATTCAAAAGCACAAAAGGATGTCAGGAGCAAAAATCTGCTCCTGTGTGATGGTACCACAAGAGCAAAAGACAAGTAAGTGTAAATCCCAATTAAAGTTCTCCCAAAATAAATTACCTTTATAACAATCTGAAGAACAAAAGACTGTTTTCAAATGTGTGGGATCATTTCAGTAAGTAGTCATAATATTGCACTATGTGTAGTGTGAAGAAGAGAAATCAATAGGCGATAATTGGCCTCAAGTCTGTAGGCCAGCACCTGAGAAGGCCTCTGGTTCAGAACAAACTGTACACAACATGATGATGAGTGATCTCAACTCTCCACAAGGGGGCCTTTGAGACCTGACAACAATGACTAAGGAATCCCTTTTATCCATCTCAGAGGGCAGCCAAGTACCCAGAGAAAACTGAACATGCCCTGGTGTCACTATTAAAGCAAAGGGCACAGCCCACTGCCGCTGAGAGGTGAACGTGTGTGGTGCAGAGTTACACATTCATTGCTATCAAGAGCATGGAGGAACCTCATTGTAAAAGCTCAGTTTTTCATTTTTGCTGTACTGGGAGCGGTGACGATTGCTCTCCAGTTCCTGGTAAGTAGCAACTTTGCACTGCAGACATTGTCGTGAAGCTTTTGCCAGATTGATCCTTATTTATGCGGTTATCATGACTTACATTCTTTAGTGTTATCTGAGTCCCGTGGGAGCTCTGGCACGACTGAAGGAAGCTCGGTAAAGCAATAATCAAAAATGTGTCACAAGTCCTTTCAATTACATCTTAAGCAACAGATAAAACAAGGTGGTCTGTTCTCATTTCGTGCTGCAACCTGCTACAGAGGACTGTTGCACAAAGCCAGTTCAAATTCGGTTATTGTCTGTTCTTCCGCTCTCTGTTTCCCGTCTCTACAGTCTAACAGGCATTTGTGAATCACTTGTACGTGTCAGCTTCATGCTGAAATCAACCCCTTTGGTTTGCAGTGATGCACCAATCTCTCTGAAGCAACAGAAACAGGTTGACTCGCAGCTGTGTGTCTCGTATCTCTGCTCTGTCATCTGTAATGGTCTGACTCTGAAGCTTTGCTGAGCTTGTACGATGACGACCATTAGGTTTACCAGAGCAGTTTGCTTTGCACGCAGCCTTGGATGTGTCCGTCACGTATGCTTCTGACTGTGTGCTCTCAGTGATGAACAGGGGTCAGATGCCGGCCTTGTCGCTGTAGAAGGGAGTGACGTGGAACATGTAGCAGTGTGTGCAAACCCTGACGGGCTTCACCTGGCCATACCGGGGCAAGGGAGCAGAATGGGAGGAGCAGCGAGAGCAGAAGATCTGAAATGACACGGTAATTCATCAGTCAGTGTCAACATGATGGAAACACATGTATGAGTCATGAGTTTGTCCTTGTACCTTCCCGCAGCTTCTACAGTGATGCTTCCTACGGATGACAGTGAAGGGAGCTTTGCAGGCAATGCAGGAGTTACAGGCTTCATCAGGGACCCAGTCTGGAGGGTCTAAAAGACAGTTAACATAGAATAGCCCTGTCACCATTACTACATCTATAGCAGAGAAAATGTTGAAAAGGATCGGCTGACATTTCCACTGAACTCTGGGAGAGTGTGTTTGGATTTGCTGACCTTCGAACTGGCCTTCCCGAGCCTTTGCTGCCAATTCGGATGAGGAAATGGTCTCCTGACAGAGAGCACAGTCCTCGAGGACCGCACTACGAAGATTGGGACCTGTTGACCGTCACAGAAGAAGAAAGAAAAACCAATGAAGTGTGTGGTACTTTGCTGTTTGTGATTAAAGCCTTAACGAGGCAGGATGAAAAGGCTGGATAGATGTCCAGGATGGCCTTGTTAATATCTTCATGGTGACTTTAAGATAAAAACAGATACCTGAGACTGAATTTTAACTTTGAGGAATTAAGTTCCAGATATCCTGAAGTACGATTTCTGCTAGTAAGAATGTTATGGTGTATTCCTTTAATTACAATCCTTACACTAGTGAGAATGGAGATCTGACAGGGAGGACTGCTCTTGATGATTTTTTTTGTTGTTGTTTTTTATTAGTTTTTAGTTCTTAGTTTTTATTTTGGTTTAGGCAACTGAAACAGTAATTTATACATCTTTATTGTATCTGTTGCTATATGGTTTCATAAAATATAATAAAACAATAAACACAAACACCAAAGACATAGCTTTACTTGAATTAATTAACAAATAAGAGTAAATAATACATACATATATAAATAATAGAAAAGGGAAGGAAGAGAAAAATAAAAATAAAAAGAAGTGAATAAATAAATAAAATTAAAAAAGGGCACTTTATTTCACCAATACAATCAAGGCAGGGCTCCACCTTCCAACAAACACATCACTCTGCAGTCTCACAGAGTATGTTATCTTTTCCTTCAAATAGATTTCAGAAACTTTATCAATCCACAAACTGAGTGACAGGGGGCTCAGGTTTTAACCACTTAATAATGATATTTGACCGCTGATGTCAACAGTGTTTGAAGAAGGTACTTATTGCCTCTTCCTTCAATTCCCTGTGGTGTTACACCCAGTAATGCCACCTTTCGGATCCTTTGGGAAATCTTGGTTGAACACTTCTTTAAGCTTCTTGAAAACGCCATCCCAAAATGTTTTTATTATGGGGCAATTTCTCCAGCACCGATAAGAGTGATGGGCCCATTATGGCAACTATTTCTGAATCTGGTTATTATCGTCCACTTAAATTCCCGCCATACATTTGAGTTGGTTTTGATGAATTTCTGAAATATAATTCCTGATAGAAGTGTGTTTTAATACAATCTTAAAATACCTTAATATAAGCTGGATTTTTTTCCCCCTATGAGGTCAGGAAAACAAGATTTGAACACATTATCAACTTTGCAGCTGTTATGGTAACAGCTGCTTACTTACTACCTTCTTCAGGACTAATGTCTCTGGTCATCTGATGAATTTAAGTCCAACATTCATTATCTTTAACTCTGCTTTTGTCTCTGCTTACATGTTAGAGTCACTGGTGAAGTCACAAGCCTAGAAACTTAACTTGATCTGAAACTTGTTATGAAGCTCGTGAAGAAAAAGTAGCTGCAGAATCTGATGAACTTTCTCTTTATGTTCACTGTATGATATATATGTTTATGACGATTTAAATTTTTATAATACTAAAAGAAAAAACACAATCCACATGTTTTTTCTCACCTTTGTTTTGCTTATCATTGCCTCCCTGCTCGCACTTGGTTGCCATGACTTCAAACAAAGTCTTCAGGATGCTGCGAAGGTCGCTGGCGTAGTTGGTTTGCAGCTGATCGGCGACTCCTGCATCACGAAGAAGAACACGTTACGGATATCAGCACAGGAGAGCAGATAGACAGAGCTGATAAGAGAGGCAGACTTTTATTTACCTGATATACAAACAAAGAGACGGTGGATGAGGTCGCTGCTGCTGTGGAAGCGGGATCGGATCTTGTTCCTGGCAGCCATCTTGGCATCGTGTAGAGCCAACTGGATCTCTTGATGCTCCAGGTCTTCGGACATCCCGGAACTGGGGGTCAGGCTGCTGACGGGGCTGCAGGGAGTGGATGTTGCACAGTTAGTTCATTTTTCAGTCACTGTGGGTTGTAATCTTTAAGCCCAACAAAGGGAAATAATACGCACATTTCTCCACTATTTAATCAGACGATACAAATGACTAGTTATCTGCTGTTATGGCTGATTATAGAGTAAAGAATTTACATGATAATCAGTGCTTCAACATGTGTCTAATCAAATGTATAGTCAAAGTCGGGAGGAAAATGAATGCTGTCATTTGTAGCCCTTCAGAAAAGGAGTGACTGACACTTCAATCAATGGCTGAATGTGAACAAAGCCGGGCATAAAGACTGGAAACGAACAAAGCCGTCTTTTCATCTATCAGGCAACCACTTTTTTTGTCTCCATCAGAGTGAGGGAAGGAAGAAGAAACACTCATGAATGACACGCTCATGAGCGATGAGTTTACCTGGGGGTGTATGCACTGCTTGACAGACTACATGTGGTGACCGACACACTCTCACAGTCACTACCTGACACAGAGCTGAGGGGGGAACTCTGGAAACTAAACACAACCACAAAAACAAACATAAAAGAGGGTTGGAAAAACACAATGGTATAAAAACAAAGTATGGTAAAGGTAACAAAAAAATGAAGGATTCAAAATATGATGAAATAAAACATATGTAGGTTGTTGTGTTACAGGGCGGAGGTCAAACATGCCACAAACAAGATAACACCAACATGAATCAAGTCTACATAGATTTGGCAGCGCACCTGGAGCTCCTCCCACTGTCTTCTTTGGTGTCCCTCATCGAATTTTTAGTTCCTGGCCTGTCCTTCTCTGTCTCCTTGTCCCTCTGCCGGCCTCCACTGGCCTGCTGCCTCTGCTCGGTCTCCAGCTGGTGGTTGCATGTGGAGTGTCTGTCCCCTTCACTGGAGCTACCCTCCTTTATGTGGAGCCCCGGCACATCCAGGCACTTCTCACAGAGCTTGGAGTTTGAATCCTCCTCCAGGGTCTCTGCAGAGCTGCGAGAGGAAGGTGGGGTAAACTGGGTGGGTTCTCCTTTACTGTGAGGGTCGTGACCTCGGGGAGGAAGCCTGCAAGCAGAGGACTGGATGACTGTGCTGGGTGCTGCCATCTTACAGTGTTTGTCCAAACCCAGAGCGAGGCCTAACCCAAGTCCTGTGGTTTCTGTGGTGATGGTGTCCTCGTGGCTGTCCTCACAGCTCCCGCAGCAGACACAGGAGTTGAGCAGGCAGTGAGTGGCCACCAGGGGGCCGCATGGCTCGATCTCAGAGGGAGCAGGCCGCGGCAGCAGCAACTTGTCCACGGCCAGCTCTGATAAGCTTGGGGAGCGAGGGTTGAAGATGACGGTGGCGGACAGCTTCATCCCACCCATACGATGGGCGATGACCTCAGCTGTTTCAGAAGCTGTCCCCTCTAAAGCCATGTCCCAGCCGTTTGTGTAAGGCAGAGGCTCTGCGGAAGTGCAAGAAGGGCGCTTTGCATGAGGACAGTGTGCGTTGTGGCTGCGTGGCTGTGAGCACGGCTGCTCTGACTGGGCATCAGAGAACCAGCCGTTCCTGTTGGGGTCCGGTCTTGGGCTGGGTTTGCGCTGCATAGGACGGGCAGACAGCGGTGCTTTGGAAGGAGAGGCGATACAATTGTACGCCTCTCTTGAGATGCTGGTGATGTTTTCTCCTGCTGCATCCAGGTCATCCATGAGGAAGACCCTGTCCTCTTCCTCTACATAGAGGCCTGTCCTTCCCTTGCTCACCAGGAGCCTACGGGGTGAGGCCTCTGTGCTGGAAGCTCCACTGGAGCCTCCTCCATCTCCTCTGCCAGGTTGGTGTGCTGGGGACTGACCCTGGCTGGGAGGCGACAGAAGGGAGGACATCTCGTCTCCCACGCGATACACCATCATATTGAGCTGCTCCAGCTCCTCCTCATCATACTGCATGGAGCAGGCCAACTCAGCCTCCTCCGCCTCCTCACACAGCAGGCCCTGCTCCTGCTCTTCCTCCCCCCTCTCTGTTTCCACTTCCCAGGCCTTTTCCACTTCCGCCGGCTCCTCCTCCTGGCTGGGACAGACATACAGAGCCAGATGCTCCTGCTCCCTACCACTCTCCCCCTTGGAGGTGTCATTAGTGGGTTTGCAGGATGACTGATTCTCTTGGACTGGAGCTTCTGAGCTGTCTGTGGCCACTGCAAGGTCCGTGGACAACTCCCCGTCCTGAGAGATACACAGGTTTCTCTCCAGCGTCAGCAACTCCTCCTCAGTCAAGGTCTGCAGCAGGTCTCTGCAAAAGCATTTGAGAGACAGAGTTGTGACAAATTGATGATCATTTAAAAAGTTAGTACAGACATCTTGAGATGTTCTGTATTCAAAGCCTACCTGATTTTCTTTAACAGGGTGCGAAAAGGGCGGAAGAGCTCAGACATGTCATCTGATTTTCTATCGAGGCTGAGAGGTCCCTCTGAATACACAACCAGCCCACTACAACAGATAGTTCAAATTCAGTAAGAGGAAAGGAGGGATTAGAAAACAAAGACATGGGCTGGGAATGGAGAGGACAGGCAACACTTACCACACAATGGCTAGTCTGGGAATTGTAAACATCAGAGCGGGTTCATAGTCATCGATCATGTCCTGATTGAGGTAGCCCATCTTCAGGGCCCTGAAACAACAACAACAAAGGAGAAAACACAATGAGGAAAAAATAACCACTTCATCTCCACACATGATTTAGATTGTAGTATATTCCACATGAAGTCTGCTGGAGTAAGGAGGCTGCATTTCACTGGTAACTCACCTCTCCACAGTCTCACAGAAGAGCACAATCACCTCCTGCTGTACATAGTATTCTTTGGGAGACTTTACAGGCACCATGGCTGACACATAACTGACCATGGGAGAAAAAAGAGAAAGAATGTAATGACAATCACAGCTTTTATTTGTTAATGTTATAGAAACAAAAGTGCACCTTGAGAGGTTGATAAATGTCATGATGTTACTCTTGTGGCAGCAATTGCAAAAAAAACCATCTGGTTCTTTCATTACCTGAGCTCAAACTCAGCGAAAAGGCTGTCGAAGTGTCGCAGTGCGTCCTTCATGCGGTCTGTGTACAAGTTGAGGTCTCTCAGGGCCTGGTCTCTGGTGATGTTGCGTACCTCCTCCAGGCTGCGAGTAAGGTCCTTAGCCAGGGGCCTCATCGCTATACTCTCTATCTCCCTGTTCATGATGATCGAGCCGGCAGCCAAACACTGCACAGGAAGATGTAAATCATAAATGATCTGGCACCGCACGGAATAAAGCCCTGAAAGAGTTCTGTTAACGTTGTTACAATTGAGGATTACACGGTGGGAATACAGAGCACTTGTCTCGGACTTGGGCAAGGTTGTTTTCTTCTACATTGATGCTGAAGGGAATACTCTACCTCGGCCCCAAACCACAGCTGCCCTGCCAGGTTGTCATGACGAATCTCCTCAGGGAACTTGACGCAGAAGTCTCTGTTGGCCCGGTCGTGGGGGATACATTCATCCATGATCTGATTGATAATGTTCAACACATTGTCCTGCAGATAGACACAAGAGTGACACCAGAGAAAATTGGGAAAACTAGTCAGGGAGAGAAACATGAGAGGAAAAAAATCAGCTCCTCAAAAGCAATTCTGTGAGTTGTTTACTTTAACGAATGTGTGTTATAATCCCAGCTTCACCTCTTTGAAGAGGACCATTGTACTGAAGCGTTTAAAGCCCATTGATTGGGTAATGAATGAAAACTATCTGACAGTACACGAGACCATTATGGCCCTCACAGTTACATTCTCCCTCAATAAAAACACTAAACTCAAGCCCGTAATTCCAGCAGTGAAAATGCAGTGTCACACACAGCAAGAGCTAATCAAGAGCTTATGTGCCGCTGGCATGTACAACAGCCATAACAATGACTTACAATGAGCCTTTCACTCAACCGCAGCTGCACTGTGCACTGTAATCTTGTCAGGCACAGCACTGCGTCTTTCTCTGCTCGCCCCAAGGAGAAAGATTAAAAAGCTTTGAGAAGGAGAGCTTAACCACCGATTCCTTTACGGCTGCGTGCGGCGTGTGTGTCCTGAACCTGTCTGAGAACCACCCCCACTGTCTGTGAGCGTCTCCAGGCAGGGGACACCTATGATAACCTTCACTTCTCTGTGTTTCAAATCATTGAAAAGCAGTGACTCTTGCGTGACACCTGAAACCCCAGGAGTCACAGAAGGCCCTCTTCTATCTTTTTTTTTTTTTTCTTCCAGTCTGTATCTCTCTTTTTTACCATCTATCTCTGGACCTTTTCTCTTCCTCCGTCTAACTGGATCTTTGTCCATCTCCAAATACACACACACACACACACACACACACACACACACACACACACACACACGCTCGCCTGTTCCAGCAGGCCATGCTGTAAGAACAGCCGTGCCAACATAATATGAGCAGCATGCCAGAACCCCCACAGAGGCCCGTGAATAAGAGCTGATATCTGCAGTGGCAGGTTCAAGTGCAAAATTTTGGCTTGAGTGCACTTGCCTTCTATTCTTGGGGCCTCGGGGCTGTGGGGTATCATGCTGCTTAATTCTGTCTCCAAACCCTTGAGGAGGTATGCCACTGAAAAGACTCCTCTGTGGACATACAAGGGCTGAGACTTTACTGTAATATATTCATTGCAGCTCAGCACGGCAAAATGAGGGCCTAATTTAAGGTACAGACACAAATTATTATGCAGGACTGCCGAAAAGCCTCAGAATGATTGATATGGATGATAACAAAGAAGATTTGAAGGTAAGGTAAAAAAGAAAAAAGGGGGGGGGGGGGAGCATCAGAACAGAACAGAAAGAGAAAAAAAGCAAACAAGACAACAGATTGGCAGAAGGAAGAACTGAAGGGGAAGATACAGAACAGTCGGGGACCAAGTGATGACCTTATTAAGCGATCCTCCCCTCCTGTGCTGTGGCAGTGGGGGGAGGCTGAGGCACAACGGGCCAGATGACGACCTCCGTACACCACCTCCACCTCTCTCAGCATGAATGCAGCTTGGCAGCCATCAATCATGCACAGCTACACCTTCTAACCTTCTCTCAGCTTCGACATGAAGACCTGAAGCGATAACCTGCAGCACGACTTACAAAAACCTTCCTGGATGCTTGTTTCTAAAAACTCAAGTTGTGTTTGAATCATTAGTTTTACATAAAGAAAATAAAACATGACTGAATGTTTTTTTTAAAACTTGTCTTGAAAACTAAATGTTCTGTACTGAAGAACCCTCTCTTGTAACCAGATTAACTATTCAACCAGCATGACATGCATCCCAGTCCAAACAAAGTCTACTCATCTTATCTTATCAGCAGACTGCATGATAAGAAAACTCGGCCAAGTACCGCTCAGTAGGGCAACAGTCGTATAATAACACCTGTGTCCGGAAAGGGGATGATAAAGGTGTGGTCTATTTTTAGCTTCCAGGCCAAACCAAGGTCCGGCCTGGTGATTATTTGTCTGTATGTATCCTAAGGTTCCTTAACTGCAGAGCAGCTCTTATAGACCAGTAAACAAAATCTATGTCAATCTTCATTAAAGCACCAGGATATTCTTATAAACACAATAAAAAACTTGTGAAACTACTCTAGTCCAGCTTCCATTCTTGTGTTGTGTTTTCAATATAGTTTAATTGATCCCTGTCCAATGAAAGCAACACAAGATGTCGATGTGGTTCGTGTCTCCCTGCTGACCTGACAAGAGCGGAACTGGTTGACCAGCAGGGTACATCTCTGAGGGTCCTTCCTGCCATCGAGGCTGTCAAGCTCGGTGGCCACCTGATTCAGCTCTTCATCGGCGTAGTAGAACTGGGCCAGGAGCTGAGGGTCCGTCCTCTGTGGGGAAAACACAAAGGGAGGGCGTTTTTTAAGAATGGTATGACAGCTGATGAGAAAACAACACAGATGTCGAAATTTGAACTTTATATCTGGGATTGAAAGTAGTTTATGTCCTCTGAAAGTTTGAATGTGTGCTCAAGGTTATTTTATTAATGGATGTGTTGATTTTTTGTTGAGTTGTCAGCAGATGGTGAAAAATGATGATCAGAAGGTCAAGGCGACATTTTAAACAATTCAATTTGTCTGATCAAGAGCTTAAAATCCCCAAAAACTCGATTAAGATATTATTGATTTGTTTAAATAAAAAAGTATTGATAGATCTAGTATTCAGAAGAATTTGATTTCTTGAGTTTCCTTTTATTATTCATGTGCTGTCTTGTTCAACACGAATAGCCTGCCTCCATGTCAAGGCTAAGAACAACATCATTCCCGTTCTGTTTTTGACATGTTTTGTTAGTTTCACAATCACACCGTCTGTGCTCTATGAGAACTGTAGTCCCTGGACTTCACTCATGCAACTCTGATTTAGCCTCATTCCAATCACAGCCATGCCTGTGCAGCACAAAGACGTTAAGCAACCTTTGCTGGCTGCTTCTTATTAAGCTGTGGCCACAAATATCAGAGCATCAGCAGCTGTGAAAACAAGCCACATCTCAACACAACACAGCATTTACGGAGGAAATCAGTGAATATCAAAGCGAGCAAGGAATCCTTTTCACCCGACACAGAGTGCAAGAAGGTGAATCCAGGATAACTTTAAAGTCTGATGAAAGCATGGCATGTTTTGTATCTGTTATCAGGGGACGACTTGAATAGAAACTCATGTCTTCCTAAAACTGTCAGAGGTATGAATAAACTCTAAAACGTGCTTGTTGATCCCATCGGGCTGCTCAATTATTTACCGTCCTGCACGGAGTGAATGCAGCAACAATGCAGAGTGAGGAATCTCAATGCTGATCTGCTAGTTTGGCCTGTAGGGTTTACTCGTCACCAGGTTTGTGGACTCTGGGTTTCTTCATTGCATTGGTGAGTAAATAAAGATGAACACTGTTTTAAAGGGATATTTCAGTTGTTTTGGTTCATAGAGGGATCCTCTTGTGTCCACAGTAAATGTCATGTCATCGTCGCTGTCAGAATCACTAATTTTTGCAGTTTGTAGTTTTTGTTCCTAAAAGTGCAGACAGATCCAAACAGCTGATTGCCGTGTATCCAGGCTCATGCAGCGGAAGAGCACTGGACTGCGAGGTGCATCCGAAAATAGTGCCAAAAGAAAGAAAGGGGGGTTTCTGACGGCAAAATCAATAGCTGCAATTTTTTCTAGTAGAGCATGCAATTGCACCGTGATGAGTGCCTGGTCCATATTTTCTTAATTTTAGTGAAATTACACAAAATAGGTGAACCCGTCCACAGAGAATTGTAGCCTAGCTTGCCTGCCGGTCATCTGGGAATTTTCTCATTAAAGGGGAAGAGCTCACCAGCACTCATTGTGGCTAGCAGGAGTACTAATGTAATGTAACTCATACGAGCCCACTTCAAAAAAACTGAAATATCCCTTTAAGTCACACATTGTCGGGCATGGACGGCTGCATGCAAGTCGACACAGGAGCAGCAGCATATTCTGTTTAGCAGGTCTCCTGGTTACGACTTCACTTTGCCAACACAGCACGTTGGTGCTGGCAGGTGGAGTGTTTAAGACGGTATAGTTCCACACACTCCAACTGCGCATGCACAGCAGACAGATGAGATAATTCACGGCCTATAAAGATTAATCTGATGTGAATAAACCACAAAAAACTCAGAGCGGAAGAGATCGCGTTCAAGCTGGCACAACACAGCAAAAACATGCAGGAAGCAACACAGTGCTGATCTGTATGGACTGAAATAACACCAGGTAAGTAGGGCAGCGTATAGGCCAGCTTAATAACAGATTGCACTCCCATTTGCCAGGTATTCAGGTGATTTATGAGCACAAGGCGGGGGTTATACTAACTGCCATCTATACATAAACACACTCTCCACATGTATGGGACAGTGAATGATAAAAAATGGAGGAGTCTGACAGGAGGAGTTAACAAAGGTTAATTTAGTGTGAAAGCTCCCCAGAAGAGGAGGGGTAATTAGAGAGCCTGTCCCTGGTAGAGGATGTCATTATCTCCCACCGTGCTCTCTTCGGTGTGTGTGGGGGGGCCGCACGGTGCAGCAAATGACTCTGCTGCTGGGTGAAGCTTGCAAACAGCCACAACACAAGGCAGGGAGGAGACATTGATACAACAACCATGTAAACACAGCAACTGATTATCTGTATCGAACATATGAAGTAGAATCATAATTAAGATTAGAGTCTTAATCGTGACGCCTACAAACCCACACACACATCCGGGGTGGGTTCGTGTTGATCGAAAGGTTAATGGTTTGGAAAATGGCGACCACATGCCAGCGTGCATCATCGCAAACCGCATGAACCTGCTGACAGTACAGGAGCTGAGGAGGACAGCATGACTGCGCGGGCAGGGAGAAGGTAGAGCTCAGCATACTTGTTTTTCTGCCATGCCCGTCTCCAAAATGTGTTTTTCGTGAAATCAAACCGAATACTGGTGTTTACCGAAATCTCTCGCAGGACCTTTTTTCCCTTAAGTTTGCAGCGCTTCCTGTTGCGTGATGCTCCCCCCGTGGGCCCTGTGTGCTTCTCTCTCTGAATATGATACATGGTGCTGTTCCCTCACTCTCTCTCATTAATAATGAAACAAACAGCAAGGAGAAAACACAGAGAAATAACCTACAGCTGGGGTACTTGTCGCATTATTTCTGTGAGGGGAGAAATGATTTTGGGTGTCTTAAAGGTTATTCTGAGGATTGAAATATGGCAGTCGGAGCAGAAATTCCCAGAAATTTACCTGCATGGATGTAAATCTATTTTTTTATCAACATTATATATTTATTTGGGGCGTGAACACAGTTTGAAGAAGGACTTGACATGTTAAACTTTAGTTTGCATTCACTCTTAGTTAATACTTTTATGGATGTTTGAAAGTAGAGTTATGGAGGAGTCTGCTAATGCAGGGGTTCCCAAACCTTTCAGCCAGCGACCCCCAAAACATAGGTACAGAAGACTTGTAACCCCCCGTGTCCCTCCAAGTGATTAAATGTTGGTTCATACTTAATTTAGCCTGTCTGCAGAAATATGCCTACCTACATGCACATGTGGCTGTGTTTCCTGTGCTGTTATGAATGACCCTGCTGCTCCTGATGCTAACTGTTAAATAACCCTAACCTCAGGATTCATCAGGCAACAAAGAAAGGCAGAATACTAATTAATATTTTTTTATTTGCAGGGTTTTATTTCAAATTTAACTATTACCTTTGTCTACATTTTTACAATAATGGGTAAATAATAGGGGTGTAACGATTCTTTTTAATAACAATTCGTGGTTGCAGATACGATTAAAAGACGATAATGGTTCATTTAGAACGAAAATCTGAAACGGTTCAGTAACTTGAAATCGATTTAGTCACTTCTTAGCCAAAAATTCAACCAGTATGACTGTGAAATAAACACCTTGATACTGGGATTTATCAGCGGGAACCCTGCAAGAGGTGCCTGGACGGTCGGCGTTGTGTGAAATCCCATGGCGCCTTAGTAGGTGGTTGGATAGATTTGTTGTGTTGCCGTGGTACTTTACTTTTCAGGCAGCCTGAATTGAGTCACGTTTAACGTCTTTATCATTAAAAGTGCAAAATAAACACATCCATATAAAGTCTGCCGTGCTTAAAACCAAAAATTTAAAATAATGTTAGATCGATATATGTCATCCGGAAGGCCAACTTGCCGAGCACAGATCGATGTAGTCAGATCATAGGAATATAAATCGATGCATCGATGTAGTAGATGAATCGTTACACACCTAGTAAAATATACAATTTGAGATTAAAAAGCCAAACATTCTGGATGATATCTCGCGACCCCCCCATTAGCATCTTGCGACCTCTCAGGGGGTCCCGACCCCAACTTTGGGAACCCTTGCGCTAATGTACAGCAGTACTGTATTGGATTGGCGCAGACATTTAACACTTTCCTTAATTAAATACAGGTTTGTCCCACCGAGCAAACCCAACAATAATCCATGCACATATCGGTCATGATTGTGAATTTTTGGAGTTTATTTCCTGTCATGATTACTGGATCGATTAGGCGATTGAAGGAATCTACTCCAAACTCGTATCTGTGCAGACAAAGGCTTATAGTAAGTAAGTATACAAAGTTTTCTCCAGTGTTCTTCTCTTCTTTTCAAGGTCACGTACATGCTGTATGTCAAAATACTCTGTGGAGAATAAGGCTAGACACCCACGGTACCGTAACACACAACAGGAAGAGAGCATTCTGTAAATAGTATTATTCATCGCTGCATTGTTGTTACTATAATGGAAATACATTCGAGTGGGTTTCTGCGCAGGCTTACATAAAAACAGCACAAAGGGATTCTAGAGGAAGCATAAGGAAGTAAAAAAAGGCACTGACATCACCTATCAGATTGAACTGAATCACTCAACAATGAGGGACTCTATGACACAAATGTCATGATGACCAAATGGAAACACAAGTGGGAGACACTGAAACCATTTCTTCGAGCACCAGTAGAACCAGGCCCACAGAGCTGGCATTCACTGTGAGATTCAGACATGCCGATGCTGACGGAGGAAGAAGTATTCGAGACAGACGCCCTCCTTTAGCCTCCTCCTGCTGCATTCCTCACACAAGAGGCAACATTCCTGCAGCATTGCATCATGGGGGAAAAGTCAAACACAGGCTAAGCTTAAGAAATGCTGATTTACTTTCTGATGGGTGGCAAGGTTCGGTCTAATAGTTCACTGTTCAAATAACAGATTTCAGAACAGTGCATGGAGGATGAATAAAGTCATGTTAGAAAAGAGAGTAAGGATCTAAATAAAGTAACTGATAAAGATGAGGGCGTCTACTTCAGTCCAATCTGTGACACAGTGTGGGAACCAGCAGCCTTTATGATTCAATCTTAGCCTAGTTATGATAACCACACAAACCAGTTCTCACACAGGTTAATAAAGCTGAATATTTGCACCTCATGCTCACAACATGTAAGTGTCACATACTTTACTGAAACAACACAGGAAGCTAACATAAGCCTGCTTCTATATGCCATATTCAAAGTGAGGAATAATATGGGAATTAGTAATTAGATTTGACACTGAAGTAATTTCCCTTTTTAAGTGGATTTTTTTTGAGGCTCAACAAAATACGGAAAGGAAAAAAGGAAATAAAGTTATCAGGGATGCATAACATTAGATTTCTGCAACATCCAACATGCCGATATTGTCAAACAACTTTGTCCGGTATCGATACGATACAACCAAGTCTCTCTTAAGCTAGCATTTCCCTGTTACCTCTAATGACAGTGTATCTGTCTCATCACTATCACCGCTCCCTCTCTCTCTTATTCTCCTCTATCCCTCTTTCCAGACCCAACTCGGTCAAGGCATGATGTCTGTCTAACATGAGTCTGGTTCTGCTTGAGGTTTCTGCCTGTTAAAAGGAAGTTTTTCCTTGCCGCTGTAACTAGCTAAATACTGCGACGTGCAATGCTCATGGTGGATTAAGGTGGGGTCAGACTGAGTCTTACCCTGTCTTGAAGATGGGTCTGGGTTCATAATTTGACATTGAGTGGTCTAGACCTCCTATGTTTGTAAAAGAGTCATGAGATAATGTTTGTTGTGATTTGGCTGGATGGATTGATGGATTGATTGATTGATCTGTATTAGAAAACAATCACAACACAAGAAAAAGAACATTTGATTCTTCCATAAATAATAAATGTATTCCTTTTTATATTTAGACATCCAGAATATGGTTGCTGCTGTATTTCTCAGCTTTGTCAAATGTCTTAGTAAGGGGCTGCTTTTCCATTCGTACTTTAGTGTTCTTGAGATGCCCAGTTAAATATCTAGAGTAAAAGGAGTGTTGTGTTTCATACAGCCAACAAGTTTGTTATTGGCATGCATAAGCCATCATCATGTGCAAATAATCAGCTGACATATCGATGAAATATTACATACCTGCCAATACTGATACTATCATGCATCTTTTTTTTTTGGGAAATTCTGTTTATTCATTTTTCTTCATTCTTATTCGGACAAACAGTTTACAAAACACCATAGAGTACAACAACAAAACAAAAACAAAAACAAAAACAAAGAACAAAACCATGCCATGACAAGGAGAGTTGCACCCACAATCTTCAATGTAACATACACATACATATCTTCCCCTTATACCTTACTCACACATCTACAGGTGTCTGACATTTGAACACAGAGGAAGTACGAGTACCAATAAGTTAAATATTGTATTGACCGGACTCTAGATAGGCCATCCAGGGGTCCCAGGTCTTGTGAAACAGCTGTGGGCTACCTCTGATGGAATAGGTTATTTTCTCCAAAGGAGCACATGAATTAACCTCATTAATCCATTGAATAATGTTTGGAGGGTCTACATGATTCCACTTAGATGTAATACATTTCTTGGCAGCTGTAATGGCTAGGCTCACAAAACCCTTTAAGCTTTGGGAGGGGAGCTTTAAGTCGGTCAAGTCCCCTAGCATTACTATCACAGGTGACAAGGAAATATTCTGCGACAATACTTTCTCAAGAATATACTCAATTCCCAGCCACCACTGTCTACTATCATGCATCTTAAAAATTAGCATAAGGTTAGGATAATCTGATTTTCCCACTCTTATTCCAAACTGAATTTGTACTTCCAACTCCTTCATATAAATATGTCCCCATGTAAAACAAAGTCATAACTATTCAAAAGGGTTAGTAATTATGTGTCATGCATTATAAGGTGTTGTTCAACAGCTATATTTGGCACATGTGTGGCAGCTGGCAGAGCTACAGTGGCTTCCTGTTTACATAGCTGATAGCTCTTGATTGAACAGTAAAGACTGCACCTCACACAGCAGACGACACAAAGTTTGTAGCTCCAAACTTACTTTCTAACATCTGGTGCGGCAGAATCCCAGATTACTGCAGAGCATCTCATCAAACTCAGCAGAGTAAACACCTCAGATTAACTGATGAGAGATAGACCGTAAAAGTCCTTAATGCAGACTAATCCTTTGTTTAAAATTTCAATCTAGACTCCGAGCTGTGGACAGTAATATTAATCTGGTTGTATGGACTATGAGTCAGTGATGATGTTAGACTGTGAAAGCAAACAGGCAAGCTGTCTGCTCAAACAAGTGCCTGTTTTCATCTGCTTACATAACACAAGTTGGCACCGAGCACTGGCCTTGACATTTACTTCATATAGATACAGTAAGTGGTTAAAAAAGGCAAAAGGCCCTGATGCTAACTTGCAACTACAAAATGAGTTTTGTAACCAACACAGAAACGTTAAATACCAAGTAAACAAAACAATTAAAGTAAGACAAAAACAAAAAACAAGTCTGTATAAAAACTGTGTGACTAAGTGAAGTGTTGGAACATCTGGGGATCTGACTCCTGAACTTGCAGATTGCGTCATCACCACCAATGACAGCTCTACCTTGTGTGAGTGAGGAAATGATTCAGCAGATTCGCCTCTTGTCCCCTGTGGTGTGCCACTCTCCTGTTATACTCCTGCTGTCAGTTGTCCCGGGCGCCCTCTCTTTGAGATGACTCAAAAACTCTCTGCAAAGCGGTCACAAAGTCTTCATTTCAGAATATTAGGCTCCCACAACCTCATCCAGAGTGACAATTACCGCTAAGCCTCCTCAATCTCATCATTTCACGATGACTCGGTGAAATTTCTGTCGCTTTTGTTTAGCATTAAATCAATAACAGGCGCAGCGCGTGTGACTCTCATTGAAACGTGTTACTGAGAGATGCCGTCTGCTGAGCACTCCGCATCATCTCAGCCAGCTCTCTCCTTGAGCCGCTGATAGCCCGGCTTCATTTCTATTCAGACTGTGCAGATGATGGAAGCTGTCAGGCTAATGCTTCACGAGCATCCATAGCATCAGTGCGTGCAGACTGAGCCCACTTAGGGGACTTATGAGAAACCTTGCCTCTGCCCTCCATACTCTATTCCAAGCTCAATTTGCTGCCTTCTGGCCTCCGTCCAAGGATCAGAGGCATATATCTTAGGGGGGAAACCAGTTCACTCTGCTTCATCCAGTCAGTTGGCAGACTAGCAAAAAGCAGCCGGATACAGTTCATCACCTTATTTATTATTCAGGGCTCAGCATAAAAGCTCCGGCAGGAGCCAGCCAATCGTTTTGGTAACAAACAAGGAAACTTCCTCAGCCGTTATTTGTATTCAGTTTGGCAGAATAAAAAGTGTTATCACTCTGAGAGTGCACTTTTCTGCTCAAGCCGGTTAACTTGTGTCAAGTCATTCCTTTCTTGATCAGCTTACATCAGGACTTTCTTTCCACACTTTCCTGCTGATCAATGACGATCTTTCAGGCTTAAACAAAAGAGCATCAAATCAATGATGATCACACCCTGCTGATTAATATCCCCACGCTAACCATCTGGAAACTGAATCCACAGCAGCAAACAGATTCAGAGCGGTCTGCACATCTGGACTGATGTTATAATCTGTGTGCTAGTCTCCACTCACAGGGCCGCCAATCCTAATCTGGATTTTTGGACTGAGCGATAACCTGTGCATGTGCCGGCACGTGGTCAAGCGTGACAGACAGACAGACAGACAAAGGAGAGGCAGGAAATTTGGGTGTCCACAAGGCGAGTTCAGGATCCCCTGATGGTAGTGCGGTGACACGTGGGGACACCCTGCTCCTCAGCAACAGCAGGCGTGTTCTTATGCAAGAAATAATCTGGTTATACAATCCAGAACTGGCTGTTAAATGTGGCGACAGAGGGTAAGATGAATTAGGAACTACAAAATCAACAACTTTTCATGGAGCGGATTAGTGCTGGTGGACATGCACACCCTGTCCACCAGCAACAGAAAAAACACTGGCAGGCCTTACTGTTAAGATCTTTCCAAACTCACAGACACTAAAAAACTCAGAAAAACACTCACATGACAGATTTTAATTCTGTAATCCACTCAGGCATATTTATCTATCAAAATATAACCTCTCCATTAAATGACTAGATTAAATATCATTGTTTTTATCTCGTCTCAATTTTTCAGGATTTCTCATCCCCCACAATCTTGTATCCAGTAAGAAGAAACAGTCGAGCTGCTAAAGAACAACACTCTCTCATTTATCTCTTTCCAACTGTAACTAAGGCCAAAACATAATCCCAAAGATACAGGCCCACTGTCCTCCTCCTTTTCCTCCATTCTCTCCCGCTGCTAAGACAGAGCCAGGAGCAGGAGGGGTGGCTTTTTATTTTCCGGCTCTTCTTGGAGGCTCCTGTAATAGACAAAGGGCACCTTGAATGGATGCTTTATGTTTATCATCATAAATGATGAAAAGAGGACTTCAAAAAGCTTGATCGGAGGAGGTACTGATTATCACGGATGAGAAATGAGGTGTGGAAGATGAGTGCAGCCCCTCAGTCGATACCAGGACTCACTGATTCTCTGTTACCTTTAAATCTCGCTCCTCTTCCACAGCTACTTCCCCTCAATCATTGCTTCCCCACACCTCCGACAGTGGGCCCTGATTCCCCAGTCCTGCAATGAATTTAAAAAGGCCCTCAATCGCCGGGGCCTGTCTCGATCTGCTCTACGGTCCACTGTCTAAATCTCGGCTACTGACACTAAATCAATTACCGTATGGCTGGTGGGTAAGCAGAATGGGACATCCACAAAAGGAGTCCAAAAACGAAGCTAAACGTGAGGTCTCCGCTGGACACTTATCAGCAGTTTGCTGATCACTCTCACGTCGACTCTGTGCCAGCTGAGCCGGACCAACTCTGCTGACTCCCTAATTGCTTTGCCCGCTTTCATTTCTCCAGTTTGCATGTTAGCATTTTTTACAAACAAACCAGGAGAGTGATGAATGAGCGATGAGGGGCAGACAGAGCGGTGAGATAAATCAAGAAAACAACAGCAGAAGATCTCGCAGCCAGGACTGTCATGTGAGGAAGAGGAGTAATCATTACTGAGGAAATCAGATTCACAAGTCTTTGAGAACTACGTATGTTCTGTTATAAATGGTCTGGCCTGTTTCCTATTTGGTCTACTAAATGACTGTTTACTATTGCAGCTCTAGATTTGAAGAATAAAAACTTCAAGATGACTTTTCCTGAAAATTTCTTTGAAATTAATTTGGTCTAAGATATTCATTATTATTTTAAAAAAGGCACAATGTCACAATTTTCTGTTTTTTTTTTTTAGCAAAGGTAAAAAATTAAAAACAGAAAACCAGGAAGTTTTTTTTCCTTTTATGGTAGAAAATGTTGTTGTTCAAACTGTTGCAGACAATATTTTCTCAACAGACTCATGTTTCCGCTCTGCTTCGTAGGGGCTTTGTAAGTGTAAGTGAGTTAAGAGTAAGTCCTTAAGTCTACACCATAGACTGTATAAATAATGGACTTAGTATCTGTTACGTCTGTTCCTGAAGCGCTGTTCTGAAGCCAATCTTCGGCGGGAGCCGTACTGCTGTCGAGCTAGTGTGAGGTTAAGGGGGGCTTTGAGCCTCTTCGCCAAAAGCTACAGTGTTCCCTCCTGTCAATCAATCAGTCATGTCATTAAATGGGCAAAATTAGAAATCTTAATATCTTCTGAACCGTCGCGTTAGAAAAAAATTCACCCCCATACAGTGTGTGCCGATACAGAAATGAGCTCTTCAGTCCGAAGCTGTTTTTTGAACCGGGCTGTAAACATGTTTATTTCTGCTGTAAAGATCATCTTCTTTGAATTGGTGTGTATGTGGTTTCAGGTGTTTCTGCAGCCAGCCTCAATCGGACGCTCGATGAACTGCAGTTTATAACACTTCCTCATGGGCTTCATATTTTGAGACCGGAGGTTGTCGCTTGGTCCAAACAGATTTGAGTATGTTTCTAAAAACACTCAGGGTGTATTTAATGCTGTTTCAATCATATGTAAGCACCTCTTTCTGCATAAATAAACATTTTCTTTGAAATAAAAATCAACTTGATACCTTGTGATGTTTCATTTAGATTTATACGAATGATTTCACTCCATCATTCTTTAAACTACACATTAATTATTTAAGATTTGACACCTGAAAGCTTTTTTGCATCTCTTACAAGTCACCTCACAAAACTGACAACTTTCTCCTGAAATGTTTTACCATCAGTCATGTCTTATTAATATCAACATCTGTTTCCTGTTTCTGCAGAATCCGTCAGATGTTTGATGACCTTATCAAAGTGATCAGGCATTAGCATTACAAATGTTCCAAACCCACACCATTACATAGAGATGTCTGTCTGACAGTCTGACAAGGAGGAGAGCCAGAAAGTATCAGCTACCTGCACACTGAACTGTCCTGAAAAGGGGAAGGAGGGGGAGATGAGGCAAAAGAGTAGCATCCTGTAGACTGAGGTGAGTGCACCCGGACCTAGTGTGAGCCGTGAGCCCGTCAAGCTGACAGATGAGGTAGTGCGAAGCTGAAGGTCAGCTCCTGAACGCCTGATGGAGAAAACAACCAGGAGAGGAGCTACAGAAGAAGAGTGCTGGTTTAGCTTCCTGACGTCTCTCTTTCTCACCATCAGTCACTCCGCAAGTTTGCCGCTGATGAATGAGAGACCAGGAGACAGAAGCCATTTTAGCTGCTCAGAAACCCGAGCCAGGTCTCGTCTTTGTTTGGGTCTGAAGGGACGTGGGAGGAAGCAGATTTTTATGAATGATTTTCACCTGATTTCACCTTCTCTAATGTTTCTCTCATTATTGAGAACGTTTCCCAGCACAATGCGGGATCGAAGTTTAGCACAACACACCTACAAATTCCTAGAACAAGTAAGGAGATCTCCTTTGTAGATATTTTGGGGAATAAAGGTTCGCTATGCGCACAAAAACCAGCTTAAGCAGTTTAAAAGCTTGGAAGGAATGTGAAAAATCTCCCTTCACAGAAGTGTATCCTTACTTTTGACAAGTCTTTCCCCCCCCTCAAGAATACCAGGACAATCCATTTCTCACACATTCATCTCCTTCCACAAGTTGGCACTTTGATGACAGAGTGAGACAGCATAGACAGGTACATAATGTCCCGCACAGACAAACACACACACTACTCTCGAACACACTCGGGAAGAGATAGTGTAGCAGGGGCGAAAAAGAAAGTCCTCCTCAGTGGGACTCATCTGGGGAGGCAAAGAGCAGCTCTGGAAATATCAATAGCTCCGCTTCAGTCAGGGGAACATGCTGATTCGACGCTTTTCTGTCTCCAGGAGAACAGGGTTCAATAATAAACGACCTAGTGTTGATGCAAAATGACAACACTGCGCGGTGTACGACCATAAATGCCAGAATATGCAGGCTGGAAGAGGAGATTTTGATTAAAAGCAAGACGAACTTGCGTAGCTGCTGTTTGGAAGAAGGAGGAAGAAGTGATCTCCCTCCTTCATTACTTCTACCTTTTCAAACTCATCGGCATAATTACAGAGGCGTTTATCCCTTTCCTCTTCCCTCCTTCAAGCCAGAACTGGTCATTTAAAACCGACAGACTTATGTGTAATTCAACTAATTCCTACCGGGGCTGTGATTCGGCAGAAAAGGCGCTGATGTAATAGCTCAGCGCTTCAGAGTCAGCGGTCATTCATGAGTGTCACAATGCTCTGGTGAACCCCGACACTTAGGCCTAACCCTGACAATGGACCGCCAGAATGCTGCGACAGCAAACGCGGTCAAACAGGGAGAAGAGGAGTGACGCAGGTGTGTGGATAGAGTAAAGAGCAGGTGGATAATCTGTAATCACAGGGGGTTTATTCTTTCCCTCCCTGACATTACTGCTGCAAGGACTCCAGTTACGTTCCAATGAGAGATGCGTGTGTACAAAGTGGGTAAGCGAAGAAAAGATGTGATTTGAAGGCCGGGAAACACGACACAAAGCAGCTTTCATGTCTGAGTATTTACCGTGAAGGCCAAGTGATGGATCGCGATGCCTTCAACACTGATTGTTAAAGTGTTGACCTGTTGTGGAGTGTAACACTTTATCAAAAGGAGCTGTTTTAAAGTACATACAGTTTGGAGAGTTGTTGCACAATGTTTGCCTTCAGATAAAGGTTACATAGAATAAAGTGTAGAACAAGTGCTTTGTATCAATTTGAGCAGAGCTTACTTTTGCTCAGGCTCTCTGATAAGTAGCAAACTTTCCATTTAAGCATGTGACAAGGTTACAAGTTCAAACCTGCTGTAAATCCAGGTTAAATATTACAACATCTAAAGCTCACATTTCCCAGAAGTGGATCATGAAGGACTTTCCCAATCCAACATGGGTGCAAAACCTGACAGCAATCGTACCTCTGTTGTGTATGTTTTTTACAGTACAGTTAGATAACAAGGATCCCTTCAGAAATATGTTCACACACTCGTCCAAAAAAAAAAAAAGTGCAGTGCTCTGCACGTATTAAGCTGTTCATTTAACAAAGTGATCAGGCTCTCGGTATTTCCTCTGCTGTGCCAGGCGTGTTTCCACTCTCTGAGCCTCGTTTAAAGAATCACAGCTCAGTCCAAATGTGATAACTCTGCCAGCACATTATGTGTCGTTAGCACAATTTATTCCGTTAGCTGCTAAGTCTAAAATAATTAAGCAAATCAGATGCTTTCATATGCTGAGGAGAAAGAATTAAACATGTAGGAACACAATCACGTCAATATGAGTGCAGAGTATTTTGGTGATGATGAATTAGAGTGTTTAATTGTCAATGCAGAACACTTGGTTCCTACTCGTCAATAATCAGATCAGAAAGATCAGAAATACTTTAGTTATCCCGGGGGGAAATTCAAGTTGCTCCTATACACAATAATTAAGAATATCAAACAATATTAATAGAAGAAGTAATTAATAAGATATAAATATAAATACATTGAAAATAATTATAATAAAAGTATGTACAGAAGACAAAATAAGCTGAGGTCCTGCTTCTTTTTTATGTCATGCATGATGGTTCATTTTCAAATTTCAACTTCATACATCAAAGGATTAATCAGTTAACTGAGAGTGAAAGTTGATTGATTGCTAATTGGTTAATTGATAACGAGTCCGACACTTTGGAATCTTCTGCCCGAGGAGATCAGGTCTGCTGAGTCAGTGAGCTCTTTTAAAACCCTTCTTAAAACATACTTTTGTCACAGAGCCTTCCCGGATTTTGTCTGAATTTTATTTGACTTTATTTTATTTTAACCATCTTAAGAAATATATTTTAAAATAAATGTATTCCTTTAGAGTTCTTTTAAAAGACTGTCTTTTATGTCTTAACTTGTGTGTTTTTATGATCTGCCTGTTTTATTTTGCTGCCCATGTGAAGCACTTTGTAACTTGGTTTTTGAAAAGTGCCCTACAAATAAAATCATTATTATTTTTATTATTATTATTAGAACAGCTCTGAAATTCAATAAACATTTTATTTTATTTTTGTTTTTTAATCAAACCTATGTAACATTTCTATTCATCCTTTATTATTATTATTAAATTATTATTATTTTAAAAACTCACAATTTCAACAGTCATTATCATTATTAAGAATGTTTTGTTGTTGATGCTAAAAAATAAAAAATAATAATTTATGTCTTTAATGTCAAAAGATAATCATTTATACAACCCTTAAATGAATTATGAAGATATCAATGTAGAACACTCTGCCTTGGTTCCTACTTGTCCATAATGGGGTCCTGCTTCTTTTCATTGTCATGTATGATGATTCATTTAATGTCTTTGAGCTTTGGACAAAACGACTTTTTAAAAATGTCAACTTAATACATCAAACGATTAATCAGTTAACTGAGAGTGAAAGTTGATTGATTAGTAATTGGTTAATTGATGATGAACATAACAGCTCTGAAATTCAATAAACCTTTTATTTATTTTTTGTTTTTTTAATCAAACCTGTTACATTTCTATTAATCCTTTATTATTATAGCATTATTTAAAAAAAAAAAAAACATTATCAGAATTTTAACTGTCACTATCCTTATTAAGGTTGCTTTGTTGTTGATGATAAAGAATAAACAAAAGAAATTAAGGTGATAATATCACAAGATAATTATTAATACAGCTCTAAAATGAATTATGAAGATGTTAATCAGTAATATTCACAGTAATGTTGTTAACTCTGACTGGTGCTTGGAAACAAAAGCATCAACAACAACAAAGGGAGAGAGCTGCAGCTGGGTGAGAGAAACATCAGGAGCTAATGTTAGCAGATGTGTGGCAGCAGCAGTCTGTGAAGTCTCCAGGCTAGCGGCTGTTTTGCTAGCTCTCTCTCCTCTCAGCTATGCTCCAGAAATGACTGACAGAGCCGGGGAAACCAAGACAACTTACCTTGGGCTTGTACAGCCACTTTCGAAAGCGGTTCATCGTCTCCTCGCCACCTTCCTTTGTCACCTCCTCTCCTCTCCTCTCCTCTACCTGTGTGTCTGACTCTATCAGCGGCTGGCTGCTAAGCTAGCTGGCGCTGGATCCAGAAACAGGAGAATGAACCAAACACACAATGAACGGTAAGTTGTCCAGAATGTGACAGCACGCGCTCAGGAGGCTTTCAGAGGAGATATTCGACAACAACGACTTATTCCCATCTTCACTGAATCCTGAGGTTGGCTGCCCAGTCTCCCCCGCCCGGCCACTTTCCAGGTCCCGACGGCTCTGCTGGTCTCTGCTGTTCTCTGGTTCTCTGCTGGTCTAGTCTCTGCCCCTCTAACGTTACTGATGACAGGCACGTTGAAAACATTCACCTCCCACTTTCCCAGGAAATGATGCCTTCAAGGGCCGCTCCTAAACTCAGGAATCCTCGCAGCTTTTTAATCGGAGTTATGACCAACCATTCTCAGTTAATCGATTAATCGATTAATCATTTGATACATGAAATTGAAAATATGAAAAAGTAACTAAGCTTAAATTTCATATTTTTTCTTTTTTTTCAACCAAAATTCTTCAAGCAAATTAAATGAAAGGATTTCATTTGCTTGTTAATTTTAAGTAGGTTGTAAGGTGGCCCTGAAGTGCAAATCACAACAGCATTTCAGAGAACACAACAGCATTTCAGAAAACACAACAGCATTTCAGAAAACACAACAGCATTTCAGAAAACACAACAGCATTTCAGAAAACCACAACAGCATTTCAGAAAACACAACGCCATTTCAGAAAACAAAACAGCATTTCAGAAAACACAACAGCATTTCAGAAAACACAACAGCATTTCAGAAAACACAACGGCAATTCAGAAAACACAACAGCATTTCAGAAAAGACAACAGCATTTCAGAAAAACACAAGGCATTTCAGAAAACAAAACAGCATTTCAGAAAACACAACGGCAATTAGGAAACACAACAGCATTTCAGAAAACACAACAACGTTAACTAAACCAGAAGAAGTAGGTACCCTCGGGTAGGGCTGAACGATTTTGGAAAATAATCTAATTGCGATTATTTTCCTTAATATTGCGATTGCGATTTAATATGCGATTATTTTCCAAGGTCCTCTTCTCATGTATTTTTCAACAAACACAAGCAATAAATCAATTTGTATTATAATAAACAACATCAGATTTATTGTACACAATCTGTTCTTTCTTAAAGGCGAGGTTTATGTTAAGATAAAGGCAAATGAAGCATGAATTAATATGAAAGACGGTTTATTAATCTACTTGAATTACAGTTGTAAACTTACTAAATACTTTGACTTGCTGTCTTGTAACCGTTCACCAGAACTACTATTACTACCACAACATTCTGCCAAACAAGTGTTTTAAGTTTAAAGCATGTTTCAATGTGAATCAGCTGACTGAAGGTGTTGCCCACAGTGGAGACACTCAGCTGGGGGCTATGGTTGAGTGACAGGTCTCTTTTTTTCTCTGCTGTCGGACTGATTCTGACCCGGTTGCACTCCTGGCTGACACCTGACCACGTCACATGCTTATTTTTTCTCAATAAGAACCAGTAAACAGAAAACTGGACACTGTGAGTCTAAAATATGAATCTGTTCAGTTGTCCTGTTGCAGTAAATCCACATGTTGTCTTGGTCTTCACTGACTCTGCGTCTGTGGAGATCATTTATAAGCCTGCTTCACATGTTGATATTCAGCGTGTTGATTATTTTGTACGCCTCAATATGATCGGTTCTTCTGCTGAGGCCATTTTTAAAGATGTCAACAACAAAACAACAAATCAAAACTTAGGGTGGCTGAAGTTGTTTTCTTCATCTCCCGCTCGCACAAGTCTCGTTTTTCAGAGATTTTTGGCCGTCGGCAAACCAGCTGAAAGGTGCATTACAGCCATCTACTGCATACATGTCACATAAGGTTGCGTTTGTGTACATGAAACTTTTTGGTTTTTTTAATCGCAGCCTTTGTGATTTGAAAATTGCATTCTATTAAATTGTTATGTAAATCGTTCAGCACTACCCTCGGGGGACATGACTCGTCGCTGAACTGATTTGCCGTGATGTTTACTGAATTGCCGTTGTGATTTGCACTTCAGGGCCACCGTAAATATAGTATAATAAAATCTTGCTCAACCACATACTCATAGACAGGTATCCATTCACCTCATATTCATATTTTCTCTCTTTTGAACTCTGTTGATATTATAACTGTATTTATATTACTTTTATATATTATGTTATTTTATTACTAATATCAACTATTGTCTTTATGTGTTAATGTAGTGTTTTTTAATGCATTTGTGATATAACAACATTATGTGGTTGGAGGCTTCAAATACACTCTCTGAGTTTTCTGCCTCTTCCTGCACTGTATATTATTTATCTTTGTTCTGTTTTCTTGTGTAATTGTTTAATTGTGCAAATAAATAAAGATAAACTAATTTGCTGGCAGAATTATCACATTTGGACTGAGCTGGTTATAATTGTCCTTTGTTTCTTTAATGAAGCTCAGCGAGTGGAATACACCTGACACAGCAGAGGAAATATGGAGGACCTGATCACTTTATTAAATGAACAGCTTAATGCATGCAGACCACAGCACTTTTTTTTTGGATGAGTGTGTGAACATTTTTACAAGGGAACCCTTGTTACCTAACTGTAGTTAAAGCTACAGCTTCCCTGCAAGATAATTTAAGTGTTATTATAAAGTGTGCCTGCTTATTTTTATGTTTGAAAATAATTCCTGTCTAATAAACCCAGCAATGTGAAAGCTACATGACAGTTTTATAAGCTAGCCCCCATGCCAGTATCCTTGTTACACTATGCTACACCTCTTGCCAACACTCAGCCTTTCATTAACTGGTTTAGTTTAAATAGAGTGTGAAGATGGAGGTATAATCCCTGCAGAGGTCACAATATAGTTGTATGTTGGTTTACATGGAAAGTGGATGAATTGGTTCAGGGTATCACTCTGAAAATATATAAAAGTCAATAACAAATCGGTAAGATCTGATACTTTGAATAATACGAGGTGAAAGAGAGAAGTACAACAAAGCCAATGGTCAAGAAAAAGTCAGCTGATAGAGGCGAGTTTAAGAGGAGACTTAAAAGAGGACACTGAGCTTGCATGTCTGACATCCTCAGGCAGGGAGTTCAACAGCTGTTGACCCTAAACTGTAAAAGCTCAATCACTTCTTGTGTGACTGGTCAAGAATTAGGAACCATGAGTAAGGCCCTGCTAGTACACCTCAGGCAGCGGTCAGGCTCATAGGGAGTTAGCAATTCACAGATAAAGGCTTGAGTGTGCAGTACAGGGGTCATGTCTGGAGGAAATAAATGCATGGATGACTTTTTCAGCTGAGCAGAACAGGATTGCGTAACTTCAGTCACCTAGGTGTCAAAGGAAAGGTTGGAGACTAAAATGACCCCTAGGTTGCTGGCCTCTTAGAGCACCCTGGAAGACAGATTATTATAGTAGCTACAATCAAATGTTCAGACATTGAAGTCTTGATTTCAGTCAGACGGGACACAATATGAGGAACATCAGCATAGTGCCAGGCTTTAACATGGCATGGAGCTGAGTCTAATCTATGTAGCAGTGAAAGTCTATACCGTGCCTATGCAGGATTTGCCCCTGGGGAAGTATGGGAACAGTGAATAAGACGAGATCCAAAATAGACCCCTGGGGTACCCCGCAAGAGAGAGGAGCACAGGAGGAAGAAGCATTTCAAACATGATAGAGAAAGACCTGTGTGACAGATAGGACATAAAGCAGTCCAGCAGTACAGCAGTAATTCAGAGTATTTCAGACGGCTGGTTAAGACATTGTGGTGACCAGCAGACCTGTGTTTAGAGGAACCACAGGAGACTCACCTTTCATAACTGTGCCCAGTGTGTTGATGCTAAGTGTATGAGGGCCAAATGAGAAGGTGACACTCATCTCTGCTACAGGATTAAAGTGTCAGGTATGAAACTATTTCATTTATTGAATTAATTGTATGGTTTGCATTTGTTTGCACTGCACTGTAGTCTAATGAAAAAGGTAAAGTGGCAAACAATGCAATCATGATGTTAATTCTGTTTTTGAGACAACAGTGCCACCTATTGGACTAGTAGTGTACTTAAATTGTTACTGGGCACTTTTTAACCTGAACTGCAGAAGTTACCAGGCCTTTATAGCCTGTATTTAAAGCAGGGTTTTATATCTGATGAGAATTATGATGGTCATATTTTAAAGTAGCCTTGTTTTGTTACAGCCACAGTGACTGGAATACAGCAGTCATATTTTGGATTTGTGATCAAGATGAACCCTCTTTTTCTTTATTTATTCTATTTTAAGTTGTTTTCATGTACAGCACTTTGTGATACAATGTCATTGTATGAAAAGCGCTTTATAAATAAAGTCTGATGCATTGATTGATTTGTGAATATGAAATGTACCATATAGTATAATTACATTTAAAATAAATGAGATGTATTGAAATACATTATAACAGCCTTACAATCAATAATAAGATTATATGTAGTTTTGCACATCAAATATCCTGTCATTTGGGACCAGAGGGTAGTGGAATATGTGCAATTATAAAGCAGGTATTTCCAACAGTACCTGAAGGCAGCGCAAGAAGAGCACATACGTCACGCTTTGCTACGTCATGATTATTGTTATGGCAGCCAACAAAGGATCGAGATGTCAAACTGCATAGGATTAATAAAACACTACTATTTCAGACATTTAACAATACAGTCCAATAATAAAAACATTTGATCACAACAGAGTATTTTTGATATTTCCTGCTTTTGCTCGAGCTGCTCATTTTACCTTGATGATGGAACTGGGATGCACTTGTGTTTACGTTAGTTTGTTGCCAAGCAACGACTGAACGTGGCAGAAAACAAGCTGCACTTAATTGGCTCTTTTAAACATACTGCTCACTAATTTATGTTTTATTCAACAAAAGCAACTTCGGTCTACCTGACACTGAGTCTCGATTATACTTTTTGCTCGGACCATACGTGACTTTTGATAGGATCATAGACTGTATAAGATATATGTTTGCGGGTGTTTCTGCAGCTCTCCACCGCTTTCTGTTAGCTTTCTGCAGGCCGATATAAAATGGCACCAAGCTATGCCTCCCTTGCTTTAGAGGCTATTTCACTGCTCGAGAAGTTCAGTGCAAGCAGGCTGTGTTTGGATGACTTCATTGAGGAAGCTGCAAAGGACTTGCAGGTGCCCTTGATTTAGTATGAGGTTGGTGACCTGAAGATACTTGAGCTGACATCTGACTATCTCATTTGTGTTTTTGTACAGAGTTTTGAAACCCTCCATAAAAAGTTCATACTTGATGTTGTTTCTGGATGTGTTGAGCATAAAAAGTTACTGGACGTAGTCATCAATATCTTCTATGGTCAGAATGGGAAATGTGTATCGAGAGGTAATCGCAACCAGTTTGTGGGTAAGTCTATGAACTAAACAATATACTTTTTCTTGTTTTGACTCAGGATACAATTGCAAATGTGCATGAGTAACACTTATTTCTCCTTTAGTAATTTGTTACCTGGCCACATTTGCCCTCGATGACATTGGACTTCAGCGTTTTATCAACATAGTGAAATCTCTGGACTTGAAGAAGATGCATGCAGTAAGAAAACTCATTTGCTGATCATACGTACTGATGTTGTAGTGGAAATATCTAGCCATCAAAAGCCCTGACACTGTGCCTTCTTTCCATTCTGTTTGGTTGCAGTTCCTGAGTTTCTTTTTCTCTAACCTCACCAAATGGATACAAGAGGAGTGGAATACAATCTATGATGCTGCCTATGTGGAGAAAAACTGGATTAGCCCTCTGCTGAGGTAAGAGCAGCCAAATATTTCCCAAGGCAGTGAGTGTTATTCGGAGGTGAAGATTTATATGTCTATCTGTCCTTTAGATGGCGCCCTGAGATCAATATTTTCTTGGAGCAGCTTTCTCTGAAAATTTCCCAAGGGGATCAGATCAAGAAAGGCCCTTCAAAAACCACAGAGCCCAAGGAGTTTTCTCTCACCAAACCTAAACCTCCAGCTGTGCCTCTGCCTGAAATCATCCCACAGCAGGAAAAATGCAAACCTGTCAGCCTCCTTCACAGTTATATTTAATATTTAATTCAAATATTGACAGATGTTTGGTCATTGAGATGTTTTGAAGTGTATTGCATAACTCAAAAGTTATCTTTTTTTAAAGGCACCAAGTAGCACGTACAGGCCTCCAAAGGAGACGCAGATATTAGAGGAGATCAAACAGAAGAACCGCCAAAAGACTGAGGTACAATATCTGCACTTTTTAAATGGTCAAAATTAGGAACTCTGGCATATGAAAAAGTAAAAAAACCAAATAAATATTCATATAACAGGAAATTATGATATAGAACGTTTATCATATAATAATAATCAGCTAAAGTGCTACCTTTGTTAACACGACCCTGTCTGCCTCTGACATATAGGAACTACTCTATGAAGCAAATATGAAACAGTTCAGATGTGGAAACACGCAGAAGTCAGAACACACCAAGGTAGAGGCTGTTTTGTGATCACTGTCAGAGAAAAGAATTAACTGTCTAATAAGTGATTTAAAATGAGTCCAAAGTAAGTCTCTGATGAAGCGTCAATTCTCCTGCAGAAAGTGATGTCTCAAATTCAAGAGGACGTGGATTCAAAACTAAAATTCAACACTATTCACTCCTCCGGACCTCCTTCCAGTAAAAAGGTGAGATCTGATTATTCTACCTGCTTCAAATGATCAACCTTTGGTTTAGTCACAAATATCGACTTATTAAGATGTTATATTTAATGTTGTGTATGTCTCCAATTCTGCTTAGACTAACAGCTGGCCCATCAAGGTCAACAGTGCAGCAATCCTAAGGCAGGAGGCGCTGTATGATCGTCAGGCGGAGGAGGAGCTGCAAAGGTAACAGGTCTATAAAAGACTGCATCCACTCTAATGATGTCAGACCAATCAAAAGTATTAATCAGAGGCAAAGCAAAATCTACAGACCAGTTTTGTTATTACTTTTGTCATGACAATTTCCCACACTACTTGAACACCCTGTATGAAATATGTTGTCAGGTCTCTGCAGAGATCAGAAAGTCGTTTCTTTGTGTTTGTCATACAGAATGGAGCGTCTGATGGAGGGGGGCAGTGAGCGGTCATCCTTCCTGCAGTGGCAGAAAGAGATGCGTGAGAGGGATCTGCAGGAGGAGCTTGCCAGCATTGAGCGCAGGCATCTGGAGAGACGCATCAGTTATGAGGAGGCAGCTATGGCCCGCACACGCTTGATGGAACGCAACCAGAAGACCGCTCAGCTGAAGAAGGAGGAGGTGAGAGACCCCTTTAGAGATGTCCTTTTACAATCATGCATGACCGTCTGTCTGATTTCTGCTCTGTTTTCGCTTCTAGACCGCTGAGCTGATGGGGAAATACGCCGAGAAAAGGCTGCAAGAGGAAAAAGAAATGAGAGACTTGGTGCAACAAGTAGCAGAGGGCCACAAGAACTCAAAGGCAGCTAAAGAGAGGATACAGAAGTTCAAGCAGAGTATAGGTATGCCTCCTCGTTTGGCATCAGGTGTAATGTAGTGATGTTTTTGTGAAGATTTATAGTTGTTCTCATCATTTCTAATCACACTTTACAGTGAAAGAAGTCTCAGAGCAAAGCCAGGAGCTCCTTCGTCAGGCACTCGAGGAGGCACAGGCCGAGCTCAGCAGGAAGTTTGAAATCATCCGTGAAATCCGCGCCCTTGAATCTCTCCCTCACATCAGAGTGAAACATTTTGATGACACACAGGTGAGTGAAGGAAAGCACAAACACCATCTCACAATTAACCCTTAAGTATTGTTAAGTGTTTGTCCTGTGTCAGACTGCAGGCCACGAGCTGCTGGGAGAAATGTCCCTGTGCGAGTTGATGAAGCGGCTGGCCCTCCTGAAGGATGTGCAGCAGGCAGAGCAGCAGAAGAAGCGCGAACAAATCCTGGAGGAGAAGCAGAGCAAGAAGCAGATGCTGCTGGAGAAGGTGGAGACCATCAACCTCCACAGGAGAGCACTGGCACAGGCTGCCGCCATCAGGTCAGGGACATGTTTGGCTCTGAAGCATAAAGTATCACACACGTATTTATGGTGAGTTTTGGCATGCTGCAGGAAAGAGGAGAGAAAAAGCAGGCTGGGTCTTCGGCAGGCGGTCCTCCAGGATGACACAGTTCTGGCTCTGCAGAGGAAGCTCGAAGCAAAACAACAAGAGCGCCAGAGACTGAAACAAATGGAGAGCAAGAGGGCCAAAACCTCTGAGCAAGCAGCCGCACACCCTGTTAAAAACACAGAGGCACACAACAGAGTGAGTATGATACCCAAAACAAAGAAAAACTGAGCTGACATCTGTTTGTAAATACGTTGTTAGCTCTGTCAGCTCTGTCTGTTTCTGTTAGTGGAGGGATTCTTCACGCCTCTCTCTCTCTTTGTCTTTTTCTGCCAGAGAGATATAAGCTGGGAGGAATTGGAGCTAAGTTTAGAGCGTCATATCCAGAAGGAAACTCCTTATGGTCATCTCTGATGGAAACATTCAAGGCTTCAATATGTTGCAACATGCTTAATTTAGGCCTGAAAGACTTATTTTTGTTGCAGGAATTGTCTTAATCAGCTTTCCACCTGAGGTCATGCTCTCAATTTCATACCTTTCCATTAAAAGTATTTGCCACTGTGACTTTTTCCATGAGAAAACAGATTATTTTTTTCCTGTCGTAAGGCTACTTTGGATTTCGAAGTCTGATTATCCAGGGTTGTTTGTTCTGGCCTGTGATTGTTTACTTGGAAATAAGTCTTAACTATCGACAGAGGTTTTTTTTTTATGTCTCCCATGCGGAAGTTCATCCTACCTGCGTATGTAGCAAGAAAAGGGAAGTGAATCTTAATCTTATGATCTATAAAGAAATGTCCCTTCCTTAAAAAAGCGTTGATGTTATTTCTGTGGTTTGTTTTGGTTACTGTTCAAAATGTCACTCATGATTCATAGATATGAGGCACAAACACCCACAGCAAAGGAAGTACAGCGGCATAGAGATGTGACAGCACACTAAATGAAACATAATGAATATGAAAATGTATATTAAGTAAAAACTGTGCATTAACATCATATTTCAACATGTCATATTTTCACTCATTGCCAGTTCTTCCTGTAACCTAGACCCCCTCAACTTCTTTCTTTCTTTCTTTCTTTCTTTCTTTCTTTCTTTTTCTCATTTAATTAATGTTTCTTTGTTTATTGTATTCCATTGCCATTTATTTACTTGGTGACTATGGTATTTAAACAATGTATCTGATTATTTTACAGAGGGAAATTGATTTATTATAATTTTATTTGAATGCAGAGGCAATGTTCATTGTTTTGTTAAGGGAAAAAAAAGAACAAAGATGGGCATTGTACATTTTGAATTGACATCACTGTATTTTGCTCTGATTGTGTCCCTAATAAAAAGGTTTAATAAAAAAAAATTAAAAAATCATTGAAGTTGTCCCATTGTTCTAATAATAACATTTCTGGTGTTCAATTTCCCCAACATCTTCTCACATGCAATTTATGTCATCTGCTCCCTTCAGACTGTTAAACAGTAACCGAGGCCACAGGCCACAGGCCACACGCCCCCCCCCCCCCCCCCCCCACACACACACACACACACACACACACACACTCCACTGTCTGCCACACTCCATCATCTCATCCTGAACTGACTAATCACACCATGTCAACCTTTCACTACTGAAACATTTTAATACTGCCTGTAATTACTTCTATTTAATCTAACTTCCATTGTGACATTGTATATATCTTAAAGCTGCTGTGAGGAACTTTTGATTAATATCAATTTTGGTGCCCCATTGTGGACCAAGTGATACCTCTTATCTCTTGTTCTGTACATGCAAAAGTAGTGTTTTCAACAAAAACCCCATCCTGTTGTCTTTTAACAGCCAGATGTATCACTCAATGTGATTATTTGCCATGAAAACAGCCGAAAAAGGGTGTTTCTAAAGCCAAATGTCAATCATGTGGTCTGACACCTACCCCCACTGAGTGGTTTAAGGCATTAAAAATGACAACAGAGAAGGTATCAGTGTTGTTGTTTATGGTTTTGTTTGCTTTTGAAAGTCATAAAGAGGCATCAGTGTTGGTTTCAGTCTGTTTCTCAGCTGGTGAAAAACTCCTCATAGTGCCTTTAATTGTATTCTAGCTTTATTTATCTATTTTAATTTTTAATTTTTACTTATTTTATTTTATTTTACTTATTGAAACTTCTTCTTGATTGTACTTATGTCTGGTTTGCTGTAACAACTGAATTCCCCCCCCCCCCCCCCCCCCCCCGGGATCAATAAAGTAATATCTTATCCACATTTTCAGTGCAGGAGTTTGAGTCTAATGACTTTCTATTCTTAAAAACAATCCTCTCATTTTCTGTGATTTTTACTAATTCAAAAAATAAAATACCACCATTTCTGTCTCTTTGTACCATACATGTAATAATCTGCACAGCACATTATATTTGACCCACATAAGTCACAGTAGCGCCCCTACAGGCCGCCCCGTGCAGCAGCAAGCTCTCTGCCTGAATCCAGCCCATTTTTCTCAGTTTTTCCCTCTAAAGCAAAATCACATGATGTGTATTTTGTCATATGATACTGATGAGAGGACCTGATCCCACTTCGAGCGAGCGTCACTGACGTCCTTTGAGAAAAAAAACAAGGACAAGTCGACCACTTGTTTGTCAGGGATGAGATGCTGTAGCCGGACACTGTTTGGTGGAAGAACTCGATAATCTGTGGAGGATGGCCCGCCGGGGACTTCTGCCTGCGATATGCGCCGCTTATTTACTAGGTAACTTTAGACTCCTCTAACACCAAGAGCAGCTAAATACAGCAGCATATGTGCCATCTAGGTGTATTATTTAAATATACCATTATGCTTATTGTTTACTGCTCATTTTAAGCAACTGTCGACAAACAAGCAAACAAAGTAGCCTAGTGAAGTACTTCAAATGAGCAGATTATGCAGGGAGCTCTGAGAATAATGCTTTTTAAACATTTAACTTCATTTTGGCTTCTTTTTGCTTCATTTGAAACTTTCAATTCAGTCATTTTGCCTCTCTATCCCACCGAAGTGTCTTTTCTTTATGGTAGAGTATTTTTTGTTGTGGTATTGCTCTAATCTCTTTATAGGGACTTACTCTGCTGATGTTTAAACCTGACCCCTCCAAACTCTCTGGATTACAGCATTTCTTTCTGCCACTTTAACACAGACTCGTGTCCCAAAAAAAACTTTTGAGAGAGGAATATGTTGTCCAAGCCAGAGCAGACTGAAGCAGAATAATCACATGACCCCATTTCTGAATAATTGCACCTCACGAGGAGGATGGCTCTTTTTCAAGGAAGCACATGGCTAATGTGATTACTACCACAGTATGGGCTCTGTTTTGCTGTTATGTATAAACTACCCCCACCTTCTGAGTGGTTAGGTAAGTTCAGGAATATACTTAAGATGTGGAGATATTTAAGACACCAGGATAATAGTTGATAGAAGAAGTTCTTCTAATGTGCTTGTCTGAGAGGTGACATATAGTCACACTGAAGGCTGCTGACCTCTTGCTTTTTGTCTTTTTACTTCTAAGTAGTTTCCTCAAGGCTTGATCCACCCCAGAACATATCTAAGAGGGATGACTGTAGGGTGAATCCACTGAATTGAATTATTGAGAAGTGAAGACCAGTACTCGTCTGAAAATCTAAAAATGAAAGTAAAGTAGTTTTTATAAAAAATTGAGACAGACTTGTGACCAAAATTGAAAGCAGAAGATGATTTTGAGCAGTGTCACTGACCAAAATACTACACCTATTTGCTGGTCGTTCAACAATGTTAATATTCACATATGGATTCATGTAGTTTCATTATTTATTTTTTATTGTTTTGTGTAGTAAAGTATTACAAGATTTACTACACATTTATTCTTCATACCATTGTAATTTTTACATCCTTTACTTAGTGTCTTAATACTTTTCATTATTATATTTTTGTTATGCTGTTTTTTTTAATATATATATATCTATGCTGCCATTTACAAACTTCCTTTGGTTGTTTTTCTTCTAATGATCGTAAACACATTTTCTTCCATTTTCTTCTCATTCTTAACAACAAAAAATGAAAATAATTTGAAATCTTGCACAGATTTGTAAAAACACCCTATATCAAATCTCCAGGGAATAGACCGTCAGTATCTTTCGAAAATATTTTGCCTTAGTTTTGAATGTTTTAAATCTGACTTTGTAAAACCAAACTTGAATATATCTGTTGCCATCATTATGAATCATTTCTATTACTCAGACAGTTTTCACGTCATACTGACATTTGGCTTACTTGTTTTGTTTGTGTTTCTTTCCTTGGTTACTTTGCTCCAGTGTGAACTACTTGGTGGTTTGCAAAGCCATGTTTTCAAAGTAGCTTTTCCTCCATTCTGTGGTATTTTCATGCTGTTGTCATGCTTCATGTTCAGTTTGTGAAAATGTGAGCCAACTTAAGTAGCTGGTGAACCCTGCAGAGCACAGTAAAAGGGACGCTAAAGGTCACAGTTAAAGCCGTTAATCAGCAGTGCTACCGGCACAGGCCCAGTTATTATTTCTAATGAGTTTGAACTGCAGCTCTCTTTCAGTCCTCATCCAGAAACCTGGACTCTGATTTGAATCATCCAGTGTCCTTCTCTTCCAGGCATGGTGCTGAGCCAGACCACACTCACTCCGGCCGTGACGAACACAACTCTCATCGAGAATGTGACCAGTCTGACTATAACTCCCGTGATCCTCAGCAGCACAACCCCGGGCTGCTTTGCATTCAACATTTCTACTTGTGAGCCCTGTGCACCAGGATCCCAGTACGACAACAGTGAGTCAGAAGTCAACATTCAACTCTTTTGAGAAAACTGTCCTGTTACTACTTTGTGAAACGTTTCATATGAGATGAAAAATAATATTGAAGCTAAGAAAAAGTTCTTTATCCCTTCTCAGACACACTGATGTGTGCGTGCTGTGCCAACCCCGGGCTGTGTCTATTTCCTGGAGCCTGCCTCCCATGCACAACAGGGTTCTATCAACCACAAGCTGGACAGCAGCAGTGTCTGCCCTGCAACCGGGGCTTCTACACAAAGTATGAACACATATTGTGCTGATGAGTTCTGAATTATTGCTGATCATATTTGCAGATTTTTCACTGGTGTGTATTTCACAACACTTTATAGTTTCACTGGAAGTCCGTTATGCCACGCCTGCCCTCCTGGATCCTTCAACAACAACACCGGAGGAGAGAGTTGCACAAGTTGTTCACCAGGTGTGTTTATGTTCCTGTAGACTGGACTCACTATCAGCAATTAGTGATATGCTTTCAGATTTTAACACAGTCACGCCTGTAGTGAGAAATTAGATTTGGATGATTCAAAATTCTTCACTTGAGCTGCTATAAGGGAATGCAGGCTTTCAAATGAAGATAATAATAAAGTTATGTTTATATGCTGCTTTCAGGTTCCTTCTCATCGCAGCAGAGTTCCACTTCATGCACACCATGTGGACTGGGAACTTTTTGCAAGTATGTGAACAGCAACAAGTTTCTATTTCTCCCTATCTATTTTCTGCAGGGATCAGTCTGAAACTTTCATAAATATCTCTCTGTTTGAAAAAAATCTCTTATCTAACCATCAGATCAAACATCACATGCTCCCATGGCTCTGTTTGCCAGCACAGATGCTCTACAAGACCTGATCCTCAGTCTCTGCTTTGATAAAAGAGCTGACTGTACAGCATTTTTAGTGGCATGCATGACCATGCTCAGGAGGATATAACATGGGATTTATAGCACATATATACATATGAAAACGCTGTACATTCAAGGGCAATATGAGCATTTTCAATAATCTATTTTTTCTTAATCTAGGCAGAGATGCTGAGCAACAGGCCAGCAGTTTTTTAGTCAATACGACATGATAAAGATATAGATTTAGGCATCTACGGACGAGGACATCTTCAAGGTTCCTGATCTCAAATGAGGGATACACTGATGGATCTACATTTAGATTGATCATGATCTCATATAGATTTTTAAGTCATCCCAAAACTATCAGTTCATATCTTTTTTAGGCTGTGTACATCATTATTTAACCTATTTAAAATGACAGCTTTCAAACCACTTCCCACATGTCTTCTAGCAGTGTGAAAACAAGCTGCTGCAACAGCTTAGAATCAAATCAGCTTTGCCATTTTCCAAAAAATGTTGCAACGTCACTCGTGGCAGCCATTAAATCAGTCCCTTTAGAGTCCATGCTGTCCACAAACAAACAAACATGTCCATCTCTCTGGCAGCTCCTCTGGCTGTCCCACCTGTGAGACGTGTCCCGGAGGAACAGAAGCTCTACAAACCTCCACTCAAGTGTGCACACAATGTCGGCCAGGTAAATAACAATAGAGTTTGTGAGAACAGCTGCTAGTAAAAGAAACGGGAATGTCCCATTGAGCTGGTATCTGCTTTTGAACAGGCATGTTCAAGGCTTCCCATCAGACTATGTGTCAGATCTGCAGCAGTGGTTTCTATCAGATTCACTGGGGTCAGGAGAACTGTGACGTGTGTCCGGAGAATCACTACTGCCCCGTGAGTACAACACTTTCACAGCCTATGAGAGAAAAGGAAGCAGTGTTTGTGAGGTTAATGTTGCAGTTTTTGTGACAGTGTCTTTTTATTTCTCTTAGAGTCCAGATGTGAACCCCATCAAGTGTCCCAATGATGCTTTTTGTCCGGCGGGCAGCTTGGCTCCAGGATACTGCATGGAGACTTTCTTTCGCAAAGCTGGGGACACATGTGAACTAGCTCCTGTCACTATCGCTCTTTTAGTTATAAGTGGAGGAGGTGAGTATCCTCTTTGGTTAAGGCTTCTCCTTTAATTCGACATCATGTTAAGAACATGGGACTTACAGTAATGCATTACAAACCGATTGCCTTTAAAGTTGACAAGCTGCATTTGCAATGTCCCTCTTTAATAAGATCTAATTACAGGCAGAAAATATCTTCAAAGTCAGTGTTGATAGTTTGTGTTTGACATGCTAATAGCTTCCATAAGATAGTGTTAGGCATGCTGTGAAAGAGTTTATTATTTACACTCATAAAAGTAAATGGGAAAAAATGAGAAAACAAGTTTTCAGTGTTGCTCCAGAAAACAGCAAGGTCCTCTAATCAGAGACAACAAACTAAATAGAAATATTTTATTACTGAAATGTGTGTTTTGTTTGTTACAGTAATATATATATATTTCATGTCATAGCATAACGTATTTTATTGGGATGTGAAGTTATTGTCTTCAGAATGCTGTTTTTTAGCCTGTGATATATTTCACTTTCATTTCAAAGAGACTGTTTATGCAATAAAACTTTCGGTAATTCAGGCTCATGAGAATAGTTGCACTTAAACAGATTATATATATATAATGTTTTGCGTCACAGTCAAGCACAAACAAAACCTTATTAAATAAAATAAGAGTTATGCTCCATTTGAAGCATCTGTCATGTGCTTGTGTGAAAAGCCTCACCGCAGAGAGTCATATCCTGTCTCATCCTCTGCTGTGTTCCTCTCTCCCCGCAGTAGCTCTTCTCTTCATCATCTTAATGGTACTACGCAGACGGAGAGACACTGACAGAGAGCTGAATGTAGCTCGAGCTCCGTTACTACGCAAAGAGCGGCCGCAGGGCCGATATTACGGGATCCCGTGTGATGCAGAGCCTGTGTACGCTGGCTGGTGAACCAAAGGACATTAAATGTAGGATAAAACCGAGTGAATTCTGGAAACGGATTCCAACTGAAGACAAAGAACTTATAGAAGAAGATTTTTTATGTGGTACATTTGAATATATATTATTGAGAAATGGACGTTGACTGTTTTGTGACTTGTTGTAGTCTGACACTGTTACAGCCGTTCCACTCAGAGACGAACACTCTGCTTGTGTAAACTAGGTTATTAGATTATGAGAGGTATGTATGCTGGGCTGCTGAAGTCGAGATGTGCGCCTCAGCTGGGTGGGAACTTCTCTCTTATGAAAAGCACTTTTTAAAAAAAATAAGTAATTGATTTACTTTGCACTCGTGTCTCTGCTGACATGTGGGTGCGTCCATTAACTACTGAAAGTACCAGAGAGGTGTGATGTGTGGATGGTACCTTGTGTTTATTTAATACGTTTGATTACAGTGCCGTGTGGTCTGTAGTCACAATGGTACATTTGCTTTAATGTTTTTCATTTGCTTTTTTAAAAATTATATTTGTATGTTTTAAAGGAAAATAAATAAAAATGATTAATTACTTATTACTTACTCTTCGTGCTCTTTTGGATGATGTTACAAACTTAAGTTCTGAAAAAATATGGTAAAAAAAACCGTAGCAAATGTATTTACTTATTTCCCTGCATTTATCTTAGATACAAAGTTGCAAATTATTGTTTCTGTTTCTATTCTAGTATCTTAGTGTCATAGTGATTTCTGATTTGTGGTACAATATAAAAAAAGTAAGGGTTTGCGTCACTTCGTATATTCACAGGATAAAGCAGCGCAATAGTTCGAAGTTGCTCCTGGGCATATTCCACTATGAAGAGTGAAGAGAGCTGACATGTCAACCGGACTGTGGTTATGCTCCACAGAAGTAAACAATTATTTCCACTTTGTGTAAGCTTCCAAACTCAGACTGTGACAAGAAGCAGATCTCAGGGTCAGAAAAACAAGTTTACAGAGCGAGACAGCCATGGAGAAGAAACATGGATACAGCTGACAGATATACAGTTTATGAGACTTTGATCTTCAGAGGGTGGATACTTTGGTCATAGTGTAATTAAAATTTTACGTCATTTCCACACAGCAGTAGGCTGAAGAAATACTTTGATGCTTGACAGTGAAGATAAGAATATTCTATTAAAATTAAACATCTGCTTCAAATTTCACTGAATGCAAAATACTTTGAGTAGGAAGTACATGCTGGCAAGCCACAATGCCTCTTTCAGAGTTGAAAGTGGATTTTTTTTATCACTTTTTGTTTGTTTATTGTTGTTATTGATTCATAAATGTGATCAATAATGTTCATTGTATGTGGAGCTTGTTTTATCTGTCTCTGTTATACATTCAAAACAAGTCTAGTGCATCAAATTGTATGGATCCATGTGTTATATTTAGAAAAAAATTTATATACTACTTGAGGTAAAGTTATAAAATGAACTATGTTTCCATATGAAATGCGGTGAATTTAGAATTATATATAGAGGTGCCCTTGAGCAAGGCACCTAACCCCCCAACTGCTCGGGGTGCGCTGGTTGATGGCAGCATCCTCACTCTGACATCTCTCCCTAAGCATGTTCACTGCATGTGTGTGCATTGTATGTATATACTGTGTGTAGCATGTCCAAAAAATAGCACGAGTGAATTCCCCCCCTGGGGATTAATAAAGTACCTTTCTTTCTCTCTAAAAACATCCAGGTAACACTAAGTCTGTACAGAAGAGGATTAGGGCCACTGAAAAAAAAATAAGGTCCAATATCTATTTTTTTATTATTATTGTTCTGAGAAAAATGTCAGAATTCTGAGATTAAAGTCAGAACTCTGACTTTTTTCTCAGAATAATAACAACAATAAAATATATTGGACCTTCATTTTTTTTTCAGTGGCCCTAATCCTCTTCTGTACAGACTTAGTGTTACCTGGATGTTTTTATAAGGGCTTTCTCTTAATTCTAAATTCATCGCATTTCATATGGAAACATAGTTCATTTTATAACTTTACCTCAAGTAGTTCATACATTTTTTTCTAAATATAACACATGGATCCGTACAATTTGATGCACTAGACTTGTTTTGAATGTATAACAGAGACAGATAAAACAAGCTCCACATACAATGAAAATTATTGATCACAGTTATGAATCAATAACAACAATAAACAAACAAAAAGTGATAAAAAAAATCCACTTTCAACTCTTAAAGAGGCATTGTGGCTTGCCAGCATGTATTCTGAGATTAAAGTCATAATTCATATAAACTATATTTTTTTCAGTGGCTCTGATCCTCTTCTGTGGCGCTTCTCACTTATTTTTACTTTTTTATATAAATATCTTTTTTAAAAAATCTATATTTTGTAATTTTGAAAGAAGATGCAGGTCCAGTAAAAGCTGCTAGATGGCGACAATGAAACAGTAAGGTTTACGCTGAACGCGACAAAAGTCAAATTTGTCCTTACAGGCCTCCGTAGTTACCTCAGACTTAATAAAAAAACATGGCGGCCGCCGTGGCAAGGAGAGTGTCCGGTGGGTATCAACAAATTGTATATTTAAATAATACTATCTTAACTGTAAATATCGTGTGTTTTCCATTATTAACTGTTTTGCTCAGAGACTTGAGAAAGTGTTCACGTTTGTACCTCTATAATTAGTTAATGTTAGCTGTTTATCGTCCTCACGGTGACTCCTCTCATGTGTTTTCATGTCCTCCTTGTGTCTGTCAGGGCTGCTGAGGCCGCTGTCTGTCTCTCTGTGTGCTAAGACACCACAGCTCTGTCAGCTCTCCAGCCTCATTCAACCACAACCTCTCTACAACTCCGCTGCAATAGCCGCTGTCAGCGCTCCTCTGCGGGCTGCAGTGTGTCTGACACCCCGGTACAACATCCTGCAACGGTGAGACAGGGACGACTGCTCATCAGGTGGACAACAATGCACAGAGTAGAAATTAAAACCGCCTGATGAAAAGATCAATATCAAACCACATGCATCCTTGAAACGAACTGGATCTAATGTCAATGCCCAAGAATGACATTATGACTCCAGTCTAAATAAAGGCCAGATATTTAGAGTCCTGATCTTAACCCTCACCAGCTTTGGGGTATATGTGATTGCTCTTATCAACACATTGTAGGATATAGGAACATATCTGATTTGCAATGATAAGATGAAAACATAGACACTAACATTTAACACAGATAAGCACCAGACAAAAAAAGCCAGGTTAAGGTTTAGGTGTACACTTTATGCCATATAAAAGCTACTTTACTATTTAGCTTGAGATCATATAAGTTCAAAGTACGTTCAGCACTACAAATGCAATATATGTGACCCTTAAGTAATAGTTGTATCTGTTTGTACCCTTGTATATATATATTGTGTTACTTCAACCCCTTTAGTCTTTGAATAGCAGTCATTATACCCCTCCTTTCCTCTGTTTCTCTGCATGCTCACAGGGTATCATCACTTATTCCCAGTCTGACTCAGCAACCAAGCAGAAGTCTCACATACTACAGTGTGAAGAAGGGGAAAAAGAAGTCTGTAAAATCTGTGACAGAGCGGTTTATGAGGCTGCATTGTGGCCTTTGGATCAGACGCAAGGTACGGGTCTTTAAATGTTAACAGCAGAGTGTGTCTCTTAACACCTTTAACACACTGTGTTCACAATCTGACTTGTTGTTTTTGGTTGTAAACAGGCTGGGTACAAGAAGAAACTGTGGAAGAAGAAACCTACTAGACAAAAGCGCCTGAGGGAACATGTTTTCTGTAACAAATCCCAGAGCAAGCTCTTAGATAAAATGACAACCTCTTTTTGGAAGAGGAGGAACTGGTATGTTGATGATCCTTACCAGAAGTACCATGACAGGGTCAACCTGAAAATGTGATTTTTGTATTCATGTTGTGGGATCATGCTTTCTGTTTGATGATGTAATAAAGATATGTATGTGATAAAGTCTTGACTTGTGTTTAAAATATGCGTTTGATGCTCTCTTAATAAGACAAGAAAACCACAGTGAAAGTTTTGTGTCATATTTTAATAGCTGTAAAATCAATTTAAACAGAAATATTTCACTGACAACAAATTGATTGCCACACCCCATCATGTAATCAATTTATGCTTTTTGTTTAATATTTATCAACCACATTAAAATTTAAGATATGTGGCATTCTGGCCTGCCAGAACAAAATTTCTTAGGGTTTTTAAGTTGAATGAGTCAAAGTGGCGAATTCATCAGTAAATCAGACATGTTATTCATATATATGTAAAGCAGACATGAATGTATAGTTTAACATTTTATATTCTTTCTACGAAGCAACCAAAAATGACAATAAAATAATTGTTTACCATCTACAGTGGCCAACAACCTCTTACAAAGTCATTCCAGAAATCCAATTTTCATTCAAATGAACAACAAACATCATGCAATGATGATTTTCAGTCTACGCACGAGTATACAAATCAGCTACGGAGCAACGTGTTTTTTTCTCCATTTTATTCTGCATGTATTTTAATAGAAGGGTTTCACCCTCAGCACTAACACTGATACTAACGCTGAAACACATAGTCTGGTTTTTACCTGTTGCGTTTTTTTTTCTTCACCATCCATTCAAAGGACATTGTATGTGCATAACAAGTGTATCTACAACATCAGAGTGAGTGACGTGTAAACAGAATAGTTGTACCTGAGAAGCTTTTGTTTCAAACTTCAAATCACCGCTAATGATGCAGATACAGAAATGAACATCATAAATCTACTGCGCAAGTTCACCCAGAAACAACCACCACAGTGATACTTTGTGTGAAATGTTGCTATGATTCAGGCTCAGTGAGTAAAGAACAGGATGGAAAAAAAAACATACAGTGTATTGTCACAAAATGTTAAGTTAAATTGGAGTTTGTAAACCTGCAAACTAATAAAGTCACTTTAATGAAAAAGAAAACAAGCAAATGGACAGACGAACAGATAGATGGTGGGGTTAAGAGTTGTTCAGTAACAGCAGAGCATTACACAGTGACTTTAAACATGGAACAAGAACCATGTTTACACACAGTGAGTATTTGCTCATGTTATATTCCATCTCTGCTACAGCTGAAAGTGACGTCTTCCAGGTTAGCCTTAAATTGCTGAACAAATAGTTCATTAGATGACGAGTACAAACTGAACAGTAGATTGTCATAAACAGTCTGAGTGAGACTTTTCAATGTATTTATCTATAATATGAATGTAATACTTGTCCCACAAGTAAAGACTTTTTAGTGAAGAAAAATGATAATTACAATAATCTTATTTGTGTTAGTTTTTACGATAATTGTATCATATTTTTTGGCCATTTCAGAGTAAAGAGGGCAGTCACTTTATATTCCCAACATAGTGCAAAATGTCTAATGAGAACTCAGCTGTAGTGGAAATTCTTCTGTGGAGAGTGGAGACTGTCTTTAAGGCTTTAATCGAGAGGTAAATAACAGAATATCTTCTGCCGCTACTGTCCAACCTTTGTTTTTAATAAAGGTTGTCTCAATTCAGAATATGTTAATGAGCAAAGACTGATTTTTTAATACCATGATGTGATAATTGATTCTACAGAAACAGGTCTTAACAGCTGTTTGTCAATAACAGATTGAATGGATTTAAAAAAACAGCCTCCTTTTCTCCTGATCCTTGGCGTTAAACACATTCTCAAACGGTGACTGTGCCACTCGCAATGCCAGCTGTAGTTTCCAGTGACAGTACATTCTGTTTTACAAACAGAGGACTAATGAACGGGAGGACACACATGCAAATGCCTACCCACACCAGATATATAAAAACAATCAAATGAGAAAGATGAAGTACACCCAAACTGTACATAAATACATAATCAATAACCCACAAACTTTAATGTCTATCACCCATTCACTCATTCTTCTACCTCAATGTCACAAACCAAATCATGAGCCACAAGCTATATATCATATATAGAGGGGTCATCATAGGTCACTTTGGTAATACCTTATCCCAAAGCAAGGCTGCTTCAGTCGTAGAGCTTTTGGCCATTCAGTATTTTCACGTCTTGCAGCAAAGGCAGCTGGAGGAGTCTTTAGGACAGTTTCACATGGCTTCATTGTTTGAGGAAAGAGCACTCCGAGATCTTGTGAGAGGCCTCAAGACTCTAAGAGGTGGCTGGAAGGGAGAACAGATGGGGAGGGACGGAAAGAGGAGGAGGTCAGTAACATTAACGCTCATAATACCTGGAGGACATGGTTGCTGTTATTTGGTATTTTCATATTGTCAACAAATCCCAGGGTGAGGCTAAACCTAGTGAGTGTGTCTCAGTCCAAACCTAAAGTCATGAATCTTTACCAGCAGGTCTCAAAAATATGTAGTTTCATTTTTTAAAAAGATCTGTCTATCTGGGTACTGTAGCTCTTTTGCGCATTATTTAAACAGATGTAAAAAAAAAAAAAAAGGTTTTGGGGCTTTCAGCAGTGGATTAATACATTTTTGATATTTTTCTAATCATTTAAAACGCCAAATTATTCATATGTTATGGGATCCAGTTGGCTGACAATAAGAAAAATGAAGGAAGTGCTGTGCTGTTTCATTCTGTTGGGCACCACCATGCCAAACAAACTAATATTATATTAGATCAGGAAAATGTTTTTAAAACACCCATTCATTGCAGTGACTCAGTGTGCAGAATTATTCCCAATACACACAATACACAGTCCATCAAAGCAAAACGTAATTATCAGGAAAAACATGTCAGTCCATGTCAATATGTCAGCCATGTTTGGTCTCCTCCCATGCCACATTTCCAAACATGTGAGCAAGTGCAAATACAAAGCAACATGACATATTCATCAGAGCTAGCTGTAAATCCACTAAGGTTAAAACGTGACTCAGCTCCATCTGTGCAGAAATCCCATTAACAATCAGACTCTCCTCAGTAGCATAACAATTGAACCATGATGACTTGTTTAAGTACACAGCAGTAGAAATTAGTAAACGGGTGAGTAGACCACCACTCTCAGGGGGCGGTTAGAGTCAGGCAGCAGCTGAGACAGCCGTCATGGTGAGGCGGTGTACCTCTGGAGCCTTCCTCTTCATCAGCCTGAGCTGTGGAGAGCTTGATGCCACCTCTACTCCTTTCCCCACCTCCTCAGGCTGCTCTGGAGCTGATGGTGAGGGAGGTGGAGAAGGAGTGGAGGGTGGAGTGGACTGGGGTGTCAGAGAGAGTGTAATGGGTGTGGAATCAGGCTCGGTGGGGGAAGTGGTCTGGGACAGAGAGCTCTTGGAGTCCCACTGGTCCAACCCCAAGACCTCATAGTCTGTCATGTCAAAATCCTTCTCTGGTCCATGAAAAAGGTTGATGGAAAGGATGAACAATGTTTAAAATTCTGTCATTGGTATATAGAATTAGAGCTAAAATGTTGAATTAATGCTTGGTGTATAAATTTGTCAATCTGAGATTTTGAAGTTCTCATAATGAATTTTCAATCTGTAGACAACAAACAGAGGAGGAACTGTAAGTTATTTAAAGCTTGCACCACTTTGTTTCAGAAACACTGTCCTTACAAGCCTCTGCATATTAAAGCCATCTGTTTTTCTGCATGATTACATCACTTCAAAATGTTACATAATAACACAGTCAGAACAAAGCATACGTTTACATTTGTCAATATAGTGTAAAGTGAGTTTTAAATAGTCACAATCGTTTTGAAAGGAAAAGTTTTGGGACATGACATACTTCAAATATCTTCAACAAATCCTTTTGCGTGACCAAAACCCTGAATACACCAATCATGAAGCTTCATTTTTGTTCAAAAGAATGTCATGAAAACATTCGTGAGCTGCTCAGTTGTCCCGCTTGACATGTGCTTAAATTTCCATGATCATGGTCACAGTAGTTTATATGGGGATGCCACATGAACCACCCTGCTGCCATACAAAGCTGAAATACAAATGTATCAGCTGCAGCAAAAAGTTCTTCATGAATGCATTGTTAATTCCTGTTGTATAAATGTTTCGTTAAACCTAGAGTGGCATTGTCTTTTAGGAAATCCTGCATTCTTAGAAATGTAATAACCTGCTTGTAAGGGTCTATGTTCTGAGTTGAATCAGGCTCTGGGCTATGACAGTCTAGACAGGGTGGGGAAGTAGGGAAATATTTACTGTCTTATTAGTTATGGTCTGTCAATTGGATTTGTTGACCGAAAGAAAAATACAATGAAATAATGATGACAAGGCGCCCAGTGGTCGGAGAGCGGCTCTTAAAAAACAAAAACAAAGGCTGCATTGGTCCTGGGTTCAACTCGAAAACCTCAAACCATTATCTATACTTTCTCCTCCCCAAATGACTCTAAATGATGCTTAACTTTGATCCTCCAAGTTAACAGATGTAATCTCAATCTCTTCTTTGTTGAAGGTAGTTGCCTCTCAACTGTGCAGATGTTTCAGTCCAATTAGTCAGCTGGGTCTAAATTTATCTACAAAGATAGAAATATCAGCTGAGAAAGAAAGGACACCGTATTCCGTTAAAAAAACGCAACAACAACTGTTTCCACATGATGTTACACTGGGAACAAAAACCCCCCAGCTACACGTGAGTGTTATCACAGGATGGTGTGCCAGGCAGCTCTTTGAGGCCTGACCTGTTCCAAACAGGAAGGCAGAACTGAAGTGAGGGGGCCACTCAGGAAAGCAGGGGTACGAAACAATATCAGTCAGCTTAAACAAGCTAGCACAGGAAGACAGAAATCTACTTAATAATCTGCTTTACACAAACAAACCCGTCACTACCTTTCAATATAACGGCACATTTATAGCTTATGTTTTTTCAGGGGAATGAGTGTTGTGTTACACGTTATATCTACATGTTACATTACATAATGGATCCCTCCTGAGTCTTGCAAGCTCGGGTCAGTCTCTACGAAGGCTTCTTTTTTAATATAATGGCAGCATGAGAAGTCTGCTCACCCTTGTTGTAGCTCTCTGACTTGCTGCGCATCATAGATCTGGTTCGATGCTGTGCTGCTGCAGGCTGCTTGGTGCCGGGGGTGGTGCTAACGGGCTCTTCCTGATAGGAAGCCAGATCCTGCATGCTGAAACTCCTCAGTCGGTCTGACAGGACCCCTTGGCTCTAGAACGGGTAATACAGAGTGTTCATTTAGAGTCTGCAGCAATGTGTGAGACAAAGTACAGCAACTCCTGGAAAACAATACTATTCCACTTTTCAGATGTTTAAGATAGTTAGTTTTAGACCTACCAACCTATGTTTTTCATTTTAACATTCTGTTTGTTGTGCATTGTAAAAAAAAAAAAACACTGATAAACATATGACATTTACAGACAATCTCCAACCTCCTCCTTAGTCATTATCACTCAGGAAAAAATAAATATTAAAGCTACTATAAAGAACTTTCAGCTTTTGTCAATGTTGTTGCCCCCCTGTGCACAAAGCTGTACCTCTTATCTCTTAGCTAACTCTGTCCTTTACAAGCTTTAATTGTGTTTTTTTTTAACAAAAATAATCTCATCCTGCTTTCTTTGAAGGTCAAATGTATCACTCATCGAGAATTCTTGCTGTGGTTAATGTTAAAAGACTGTTTGACCAGCGTGCTGTTCATCACTTTGCTTGATTCCTACCCTTCCCTGAGTGACTTTCAAGCTTTAAAAACAGCCATTAAGAAAAGTTTATATTGTTGCTGATGGTCTTGTTAAATAGGCACCAGCATTATTTTCAGTCTCTTTCAAACTCCTCAATAAAATAATAAAATGTGTATTTATTTGATCTTATCACTTTGAGGAGTTGTTTGAGAAGTGATCAGTATTTCCCTGACAATATTAAAAATATCCTCTCGCAATACATGCTAAATCCTGTGACAAAGTAAGTTCCCATCCTCAATTTTTTACATTTAGTTTCAATTTCAATTTCAATTTGTACATTTCATTATCTCAGGATAACAAAGCTGGTTTCCTTTTATGACACATTTATTATTAATCTCATTTCCTGGAGATAACAAGCTTGCTTTCTTTTACTGTTGGGATCATTTTACAGTGATCAAGAAAACAGAACACTCTGTGATAAGCAAGACCATAACAAGACTTGTTTGATTTGTGATTTTGCAACATTGGGTTATGATCATCTGACATTAAGTCAAGAAGAAAACAACTGAAATCAACTTATTACTGGAAAACAGAGTAAATATAATTAATGGATGCATGTCTCCTAAGGGCCTCAATGTTTAGAGCCTTTTTAACTTATGTTTATTATACCCATATTATCCTAATTCCCCATCAAAATATTTCCCTCTATATTTAATGGTCTTTAACTTAACTATTTGTGGTATCACCTGGGATCTCCTTTTGATAAATACCACAGAAAAGAGGGATGGCCCTTAAAGGACTCTGCAGCTTTGATAAAGGTTAATTGATCTTTAAATCAAGCCTTCAGTGAGCCTCTCACTTCACATGACTAGCAATCAACAGGCCTGATGTCCTAAACTGACCCTCTACTGTACCCCCAGGTCAATACAAAGCAAATATCCAGTCTGCATTACCTTTGTTGCCGCCATGACTGCAGCTGTGGCAGCAACATTCAGCCCTTTTCTTCCAAAATGCACCAGCGTGTCATAGCTTTTGTCCTTTGCTTGGCAGATATACTCGTCAATGTCCTGCAACAAGTACAAAAACACATAAACATTGTTTTAAACACAGGTTGTTCTTACAGTTCTCATGACTTTAGTTTGATTTAATTCTCTCTGCGTTATTGTCCTTGCTAAACTGACTTGTGTTTTTATTTTTAAGGCAGATGTAGGAAAAAGGAAGAGAGAAATTCAGGAACACCAGGACATTTCCTGTCTTCTGCCCTGCAAACAGCTTAAGTGGAAAAGTGAATTGGCACAAAGGCTCTTTGTTCTCTAGATAGCTGCAAAGCTCAAATTCTATAAGTCGATAACCACGCAATCTAAGTGAATATTTTTAGCTAAGCCTTTACTTGAACTGCACCAGTGGAGAAAGGAAGGTGTAACAAAAGGACAGCTTTTCATCACCTTTTCTTTTGAGGAAAGCGTGGGATGGACAAACTTCCTGTACAGCACACTGGAGCCTTTAGTGTACGGAGACAGCAGCCACACCACAAAGGCGATCTTCAGTTCATAGTAGAAAGGAATCCTGCAATAAAGACACAGATAGTGAAACTAGTACAACAAAGCATACTAAAAAATGTCTTTGCGATATAAACAATAAAAGAAAAGAGGTCAACTGTTTTACACCAGGAGCTGGATAATTATTAATGTCAGATAAAAGAGGTCACTTACCAACAAAGAAACATATCTGTAAACACTTCCACGGCAGTGAATAGGGCAAATATTATCCAGTACATCATCCATTTCACCTAAAATATTAAACAGTAACAGTTAGAGACAGACAGAGATATAATCACATTAATGAGGAGAACACTGCCAGATGTTATTTCACATCAAAAATACTTACGTATTCTTTCACATCTTTCGATTTCACAGCTTTATAAGACGAGTATGCGGGATAAAGTGTACCAAACACAAGTCTGGAAGAGAGAAAATGTGCATATCAGCTCTGAAAACACAGTATGTATGAATGCAGTCCAACATACTATACGTTTAAAACATTATGAGTAACATCAAGACAGGTACAGGCATTTTATTATGGTTGAAGCAGGGATTTGTAGTTTTTCTTATAAGGGAAAGGGCAGAAATAAGGGAGAAGAGGAGTATTATGTGAAATGAACTTCTCTTTCTAACAAAAATCACTTCAAATGTGTCTATAATTTACCTTACATTTAAATACATTTCTGTCCATAAGCCCTCTGAGATACAGCTTACAGAAGGCAGGAGGTTGTGGCAGGTTGTCAGGTGAGATCAAGGTAAATCAACAGCTTTTCCCTCCCAGAAAGAAAACATCAACCAAGTCAGACTTTGCCCTGATTGATTTGACAGAACAACCTGTCCAATGTGCTAAACTTCCCTACAAGAGCTAAATATAGCATACATGTGTTTTACTCAAATTCTGCTCTGTTTGTGTGTATACACCTGTGCTGCTGGCTGGCTGGCTGGCTGTCTGGGCAGAGATGGGCCCTGTTGAGAGTGCTACAGCCAGGCGACAGCTGTGAGTGTGACCTGATCAAGTTACTGACCCACATCATGTTGCACCTCTAACTGAGCTCTAACAGAGTTTACAGACACAAGGACACTAAAAATATCATGTGTGGGGAAGGCACTGGACCCTTCACTTTAAGACTGGATCCAAAATGACCTCCTTTTACGGTTTTCTGGATAGTTAGGCTACAGCTGCAACATTCCTGTCTTTGCAACAAGATCTTGTATCTATATTTAATTGCCTTACTATGCATTTGGAGATTGGGCCTGCTAATGGTACACTCCACATGTCTGCAATGGCGCTGATTCATACTTTGTGCAGGTAAAAATAGACTTATTTCACAGCAATAGATGTCGTCCTATTGTTTCATCTCATACAAATTCCCAGCAATAAAGGAATACATGCGCGCATGCCTTTTTACATGACTAACTCTTGCAATGAAACCCGAGAAGGCTGACCCATCCCTTTTGTTTTTTCCAATCTGGGACATCAACAGAGAATATAGCTCCTCTCACAGACCGCTCCTGTTGTTCTGATACCTCTCCTCACTCTGACATTTAGGGGATTGTGCCAGTCAAAGACGCCTCTGATTCTCCAAACTGACTCATAAGATCATCTGATGGAAGATCATAGATTATTCAGAGAGTCACGTCACCGCTTTGTCTGAAATAAAACAGCTACTTGATAAACACAAAGAGTGCATGGCTACAGGAGCACAGCAGGTCCACACAGGCCTTACTCAGCGTTTCTTCTGTCAAAGCAAAGTGCAGTCTTGAGGAATTCAGACTGTTTTTTAATAAAATAACACACCGACATCTGCTCTCTGCTCACACTGACGTCTGTTTTTGATCCAATATCAGACAAATTGCGGGGGCATGTAAAGCGCGCCGCTCCTGCACCGTCAGTGCGCGGCTCGAACACCAGCACCACCCAGGAACCTCTATGAATAACACATGTCACTGTGAGAGGACATATGCAAAGAAATAATAAAATGACTTACACCACGAGTCTAGAGATGATCCAGGAGACCATTGCGCTGGAGAGGCGACAGGACGCGCTGTCTGCGGGGAGGAGTTTCCTCCAGGAGATGACAGGCGCGTCCAGGCGGCAGCGTGTGGACGCACAGAAGCGGCAACGTGATGCGCGATAAACAGCCAGCGGGGTATCTCTCTTGTCCATAGATGGCAGTGTTGCATTGCTCAGTCAACTCGCATACTGAGGGGGGACTGCTGAGTCTGTGTTTAGATGTAATGAGACTGAATGGAGATCCTGATTTACTGCTCATGGTGAACATGAAGTTGAATATCCTCTGCATGGACAATTTGCATAGAGTGTAAGTACACATCCAGCACAGACCATGCCAGGCTTTAAGTCAGGGGCGTCAAACTCATTTCAGTTCAGGGGCCACATACAGCCCAAGTTGATCTCAAGTGGGCCAGACCAGTAAAATCACAACATAATAACCTACAAATATAGCCAACTCTACAATTTTCTATTTGTTTAAGTACAAAAAAAGTACAAGTACATTCTGAAAATGTTCACATTTAATGAACCATCTTTCTACAAAAACAGCTGTTGTATTTTTTGCCATGATGAGTCTCATAGTGGGCCGAATATTTTACTCTTTAAGTACTGAAACTTGCTGCAAACACACCAAACACACAGGTTACCCATTCACCTGACACACAGTGTAATGTTTACTGTAAAAGAACAGAGATTATGATAATGAAGAAGGTAAAGTTGACTATTCTGGACCCCTCAGCTCCAGCAGGAACAGTTTGCTTGCTGGACAGTGTTCTATGCAGGGGTGTAGTGCTAGTGTTAGTAGTTAGTGGATCATCTTATAGTGCAAACAGCCAGTAATCTATTTTCTCAATTTGAGAAAAAAAGTCCTGGAGAACCGTTCAGGGCGCTCCGTCAGCAATATGATTTTATGGGACCCCCAGAGGACAAATTTGAAATAGTAGTTACCTTTATTTAAAAGTTGCAGTTAATGTCTTCTCTGTAATTTTTGCACTTTGCAAAGTTGGAACCTCTGGTGGGCTGGTTTTGGCCCACATGCCACACATTTGACACCCCTGCTTTAAGTATTATGATTTATCCAGATGTCCAGAGACAAACCAGCACTTAAATGATTACTTACCAGAGGTTTTCTGTCTGTCTTTCATTGCATTGTATTATAGATCAAACCAAATAAATTACTCTTAAGTAAGAAATACACACAATGGACCACAACCAGTGGTTCCTTTAAACATTATCGATAAGTTGTCAGCTCATAAGATCAGTTCATGTGTGTATGAAATATTAAATAATCCCCCCATATGTACCCAAAACCCAGATGACTCAGTTCAGGTTGACTCTGTTGTAAGTCTCAAGTTACAGTGACAAAAAGAAGACACAGGAAATCCTCACACTGAAGGCTCGAGAACTACAATACTTTATTTTTTAGTATTATAGGAGAGAAAGTGTATCGTGAGTCTGGAACCTTTGTATCCCTTGTAATGGTGTGTTCCTCATTGCAGCATTGTGCCATGGTGAAATAACAGACAGTCTCTCTGAAGTGTTGCTTTGTAACGGCCAACCAGAATCAAGTACTTACCACCTCAATGTAATATTGAACAGTAAACCAGTTATTTTTTATCATAGTATCTTATTTGCATGAAAGGTTTGCTGCTTTTGTAGACCGATCCAAACAAAAAAAGCCACACCTGACACTGGCTTTGTTTGCACTCATTGGAAAACATGTATTAGCTTTAACAGCGGAGTTAAGACTTCATTTTTTGAAGAATTTATAACCACGATGGATTTATCCTGAAGATTAATTCTTCCTGAAGGGCTTTCCAAAACTCTGATCCCCAAACATGAGAAGACCTGCCCCCATTACTGCAACACTACCTTTTCTGTTTTGACTCTCTGTGGCCTACATACTGAAGCCAGAGAACAAAGGCAAGGTTGAAAAGCTGTAAAGAGAGGGCAGTGGCTGGTAGAAATCTAATCCTATTGTCCAATTCAAAGCCAGGGAGGGGCTTTAAAGAGCCAAGATCCAAAATGTCCTAAAAAAGTTTAACAATGTTTCCTCCTTGGACAAAAGAGCAGACACTAAACATAATCTGCATGATGTTTGGTCTGCACATCATCTCAAATTAAAATACAAACAAAAAAAGGCAAAAGCGCATAATCCACCAAGTTTCTCAGGCATTCCTCTGGCATCCAGCATTAGTCAGTTCCTGAACTGCAAAACAGTGAAAAGCAGCACACCCATTAATTTAACCCTTTACTGTTTAAACAGTCCGCAAGCTGCTTCATCTGTCAGAAACATGTTTGTTTTAACATAATTATATATTCCATGTGGTACAGTTTCTGATCTGCAGAGTTGGCTCCTTCCCTTTCTAGATCAGAAAAGGTCTCAAATGAGTTCTGGTTAGTTTGAAAGAATGTTTTAATAACTTAGAGTAAAAACCAGTGTAACACATTGTTCTTATTGGCAATATTTGTTCTTAAAAGTTTATTTTCTTATTTTATCCCCAGTCACATAGAAAAATTATACACACAATGCTTCCACAATACATAGGTCCTGCACTATCCAACCTCTTTTATTTCCTCCGCATCCCCCTGCTGAGAAAGAACTCAACTGTGACACAAAGTCCAACATTTAACAAGCTAAATGTTAATGCAAAATAAAGTCAGTCGGGTAGTATGCGTGCATTTTTCTGATGAGTGTCAGACCACATATAGAACACACACATTTTGACAGTACATGAAACTAAATCCACCCTTCAGCTCTAGTGTTAAAGATAATGTGGGCTGGTGTCCTGTGAACGGAACTGAACAGATACTTTTTAAAAAAGGTTTCCTAAGAGATTTAGAACAACTGCTAATCAGTGATGAAAGATTTATTTGAAGTGAAGGGCGGCGTCCTTCAAAAGTTAGTTAATCACTTATTTGGATCATTTATACCCAAGTAGCTCCACCACCAGTCCACAATATGATGAAGCACTGTAGGCACAGCAGGCTTTTCATACTTACATTATGTACACTTTCTTCAACTTTCTGTTTGACTTTGGATAATAAAGACTTACCTAGGGTTACCCCAGATAAAAAAAAGACAAAAGCAAAAACAACTTTGCTTCAGGCTGCGTAAACCACACGTTCTATATTAAAAAAAAATGTTATAAAGATATTTACTGTCATTGCACGATGTTAACCCACATGATTATGAAATAGTATTTATAACATGAAGCAGACAGGATGCTCAGCACTGTAAAACCTGCAGCAACAATTGTCTCTGTTGTTCTTGGAGTGACAAACCGACTTTAATAGTACCAGTTCACCTTAGCTCCTGAGAGCTGCCAATCTTGACTGCATCGCTTCAATGTCCTCCTCCGACTCCTCGTCCGAAGCTGCAGTGGCTCCAAGCGGCTCTGTGTCAGGCAGAGCATCTGTAACTTTGCTGGGCGCTTTGCCAAGGGCACCTGACAAAGCAAACGGAACAATGAGATAAAGCTTTGGTAGAAGTCATCTGTGGTAAAACTTAGGATACTAGAAAACAGGGATGGAGAACTCTACTTTTAAAATCTGCTGAATAATCAGAACAAATCTTAACCTGCTGTGATCTCAAAGAGGATCTTGTCAACCTCCTCCTCTGCTGCTTCCTCCATGTCCTCTCCATCTTCCATGCTCTCAAATGTGTCCTCCAGCATTTCCTCAATAATTCCAGCCTGGAATATAAATGAGTTAACATGAAACCTTGTTAAGCCCCAATAGTATTAGATGGCAACCTAATTCAGTCCCACTGTCCTTTACCTTCATCATCTCCTTTGACAGGTCTCTCATGGTGGCCTGGATCTCTGGGATTTTGATGAGGTTCTGCATGGCTTTCATTACCTCTGTACTCTTCTGCAGGGAACCAGCTACACGCACGACAGCTAGAGAGATACAAATACATTGACCATTATTTTGACAGTGTTCAATAAAAATGTAAGATCTAAGATTTAAATAATGTAATGTTAAGATAATTATGTTAAAGGAAATATATTTATATTTTAAAACTTACCTAGCTGATTGTTCATGCTGAGTACAGCAGAGTTCATTTGGGCTTTGGAAGCGTGCATTTTTGTTATAGCTCGCTTTGACTGAACCATTTCCTTTGCGAGAACCACACACACATCTCTCTGTCCCTTTTTGGCGGCATCTTTAATGGATCTTTTCACTTTCTCTTGTTCTCGTTGGATATCTGAAACAAAAGGAGGATATTTTGCATACAACAGAATAACAGTAATTTGCTCTATTATGTTTAAAATATCAGGTGCTACGTGAGATCTCATAAACAGTTAATACTTGTGAGTAAATAAAGTAAATGTTTTGCTTATCAGTGGTGGACAGTAGCAGAGTAAATTTATTTGAGTACTGTACTTAAGTAAATTTTTTGAGTATCTATACTTTACTTGAGTATTATTTTTTGGGGAAACTTATTACTTTTACTCCACTACATTTCTATCAGTGCTCTAGTTAATCACTACTTTTGCTTTGAAGTCAGTTCATGAATCTCCTTCTCTTTTCTGAAATCTGATCCCTAAGACAGTACAATGTGTTTGCGTTGTTCTGTTTGTCTCAGTGGTTTAGTCGTACCTGTATATCAAACACAGAGCAAAATCAGATCAGGCAGTTCATTTAGAGGTGGTAATGATGGCTATAATTCTCCACCTGAGCACCCATGTCCATATCTTCAGCCTGTGTTAGAGGTTTTTGAAATGAAGAATGATACGTATCGTTTGAAATGTTCCCCTTGTTTTCCACTCTGCCCAAACATACAAAAACTCACTGTCCAACCTGAGAAAGCGTGTTGAGCTACGTAACATTTGTTTCATTCCGGATGAACATTTCAAACTAAGTTGTCTGTGCTTGGAGTAACTTAGTGGCTGTTTTTATTCCATGGTATAGTTTTTAGAGATTTCAAGTAATGGTTTCTAAATAAACATAATGTAACAGAATTTACTCCTATGTATTCTTGACTGCCATCATGCTTTGTGAAAATACAAAGTTTTGAGATTTTTTAAGAAGTACTTTGAATACTTCAGTATTTTTATAAGAAAGTACTCCAGTAGTTTAACTCAAGTAATACTCTGAACAACTTTCACTTGTATTGGAGTAATATTTGACCTGGAGGATCTATACTTTGACTTAAGTAATGAAGCTGTGTTCTTTGTCCACCACTGGTGCTTTAGAAAGTAAAAAATAACAGAAATAAAGACAAATTATACATTGTTGTGTTTTTTCTTGCAGCTGTTCAATGGGAGAGCCAATAATGTTTGTATCGTACCTCGAATTTGTCTGTCAAGCATTCTCATTTCTTTCTTGATCTTTCTAGACCACTCACTGATCTGAAATGAAGGACATGGGGATTAAAATGCTGAAAGTTTCAAAAGTAAGAGTCCGACTATAGAACCCTCACAACACAACTTAACCTCAAAGCAATGAATGACTTACTAATTTGACTTCAAACGCTGATCTAGCACGGGTCCTGGTCTAAGCTGAAGCCAACAATCAGGGTTTGTTTACACTGCCTGACAGCTGACTACTGTTAGCTTGTATGCTCACAAGCTAGTTACCAAAACAAGACTGCCTGCTCGGTAAAGAAGCGAGATTTAAAAATAAAACGTTACTTATACAGCAGGATAACAATTGGTATTAATACTGAGCCTGATGATTAATTTAATTAAACTTACATCAGGGTTTCAGTTCTCAGGTAGTAGCAACAGATTGGAGGAACTCACGCTAAGCTAGCGTTAGCAAGGTTAGCTAAAGTCGCTTTTCTTTCTCCTCATTACGGACACAAGACACAAAGACTTCCCTTGGCCTCAACAAACATCACTCACCAGTTCTTTTGGGGGTTTATCGGGTGTTTTGCCGAAAAGGCCCATTGTACCTGCCGAGGTGATTGCCAAGCTAACTATCTGACTCCAATTGACGGGCTAGCTGAGCTTGTTCAACGAGCACTTCCTGTTCTCCTGCAGGGCCGCAGGCTGGGTCCCAACATGAAGGAACGTTCACTCCACAAGGTCCTCAGCTAGGAAACAAGAGCAAGGGAACGAGGGGGATTAGAGACAGAGATGCACTTCCTCCTCCACTGCAGCAAGTCCTCTTCTCTAAGAGATGCCCACTACAGGGAAATTACTAAAATGGTACCAAACTTCCCAAAATTAACCTCAGAAGAGAAACTGTCAGTTCTCCTGTGGGGGAAAGGTCAGCAGCTCCTCTGGCTGCTAAATATATACATATATATTTTTTCTTATTTAACCTTTATTTTACCAGGAATAGTCCAACTGAGATACAAAGTCTACTTTTCAAGGGAGTCCTGGCCAAGACAGCAGCATAAAAAGTTTCACAAATAGAACAGGACAAAACATACAGTGACAAGTAACTATTACATTGATTTATAAATTAGCAGTGTTAAGCTTTAAAACATGTGCACAAGCTGATCAGATCATCCTTTATCCTGGTTATGAAATCCAATCGAATTAAACAGTCCAGTTTTAGGCGACCCTGAAGCTCAAACCTAGAAGAGGGGGCTAAGACATTAAAAGCACCTTTACCAAAGACAGAGCGAGTCCGAGGAATGACAAAACGAATTTGTCCATGGGACCGAAGATGTGTCTGCCTGTCACAGCCTGAGGGACGCACCATCCCATAATATTTGATTTTGGGTGGAGGTTTTGTGAGCATGCCGCATCGGGTGAGGACATTGAGATATGCTGTATAGGTAATCGTTCATTAATGCATATAGAATATGTAATATATATAATATATGGTTGATATGTATGTGATGATTTAATATGTAATGAATATGGTGTGTGATTAATGTATATATGGTGAGTGTAGTGTGTTGTGAATATATATAATGTATTGTATGAATTGATGTGCTTTGGCAATAACATTTCTTTGTTCATACCAATAAAGCAAATTTGAATTGAATTTGAATTGTCTGAAAATTGTCTTGAAACTGAAAATGTCCTTCAGAAAAGGTAGACTATTTCCATTCTTCTTCTTCCTCTTTCCAAAGAGTGCAATTAATAATTAAGCTAATTTAAGTAAGCTTTGGTCTTATACTTTGAATATAATAACATGTAATGAATCATTTGATCTTATTGAGTCACAAAGGGAGACGCAGGTGTGGGCTTCATAAAGTGTGCATGTATTATGTAGGTATTTATTTGTATATAAGAAGACCACACCTGTGTTCCCCTGTGAATTCTTCCCTATAAGGCATAAGGGCCTTCAAGCTCTTCCTCTATGCCTTGCAAGCTCCAGATATTAATCTGATATTTATGCTGATTTCTTAGACATTGCAGTGACGTGCAAACATCAGTCCTGGAGTGCGTGAGAGTGGGATGAGGGAACTCAGCCTGACAGGTTTTTATTTAGGGCGAGTGAGTCTCTTCTTGTACCACTGCTGTCCCTACTGTCTGCTTTATAAGGGTTTCTAGACTTTTCTGTTATCGATTGGATGGCGCACCAATCACGTTGGGACATTGGGTTTGACGCAGCCAATCCCAGGCCTAAGGGGGCGGGCTTTAGAGCATCTGTCGGTCAGAGGCACTGGGTGATGTAGGGCTACCTTTGAGTGGGAGAATCCGCTCTGGACACCATTGCTCCGTGGGATTACTCTGAATGAGTTTGCTATAAACAGCTTGACTTACATAACAGCTAGTAATTCAGTGAGTGCTCCCTCGGCTAGCTCTCTCCTTTGTGTTTACAGCAGAGGACACGCTTTCTTACATTTTATAGGGACAGAGCGCTTATATTTTTTTATTTCTCATTAGTGACGCGCGGTCGTTTCTGAGGACAACTTCAGAAAGGTGACTTAAAGAGCGCTCATCATGTCAGTGGTAGGCATTGATGTGGGTTTCCAGAATTGCTACATCGCTGTTGCAAGGAGCGGCGGCATTGAAACAATTACTAATGATTACAGTGACAGATGCACACCGTGAGTATACATTTTGAGAAGCATCATCATCACCATGAAATGTGGTCTGGCTGTGAGTTTGTTACGCAATGTTTGCGCCTGGACGCGCACTGGCTGAGCGGTGATGGTGTGGAGTCTGTAGACACAGCAGTGCTGCTGCTGCTGGTTGTGATGAGGCCTGTTACTGATGCTTTATTCAGCGACACAGCAGGTGAACGTAGGTCAAAATGTCGCATATAAAATGAGTCTTTTTAAAAACACTGCTGACACGTCTGTAGATAATCAGCTGCGTAGTGCGCCTTTAACTTGGCCGAGATAAGCAACTTAAAGAAGACAAGATGTTATTAAGGCTTTATGGCAGGATTAGCTCATACTCTAGTGTATTGTTTATTCTAAAGAGAAATAAGCAGGTTTTTTCATGACATTGCTATTATTACATTATTATTCAAATTAGCCACATCCTTCTAAGGGCCAGCTCAGTAACATTTCAGAGTATGAAATCCCACATTGCCTCATAATACAGTTTTGCATATAAATTAGTTTACTCTGTGTATTCTAAATGGAGAGGGATAACAGTAGATGATAAGAGCAGCACATCTGCTGCAGCATCCTGCAAACAAGGATGTGCTGCTGGGAAGGTGAAGAGCATTGCACCTTTCAGTGACTCGGGATATTTTTGAGGCAAGGTGAAACTAAGGCGAGACTTATCATAGTGAAATACATCCATAAACCTGTGTGAGTAGGAGCTTCCATCTTAGTAAACACAATGATTTGCTGTGTAATAAGGATAGGGAGGGGGATGATGATTTTTTTGACTGTTGAAGGTGAACTGTTCCATCTCACTGCCCTAGTTTTTGCTTCTTCCTCAGACTCCCTTGTGAAATTTCCTTAATCGAAATCTGCCTCTCTGCCCTGGACGTTTGATTCTGTCTGCAGCAGTCAGACAATTACAGTTCTGCGTGTCTGGCTGGATTATTTCTGTTGTAGTCTGCCTAATGTGCTGATGTATTTGTCTTCCAACAAGGGCTTGTGTGTCTTTGGCCTCCAAAAACCGCATGATTGGAAATGCAGCCAAAAGTCAAGTAAGATTTTCCATTGCAGTATGCCTTTTTTTGTACATAAAGCTATACTATAGACTGGAATAATGATGTAAATAATCACTGTTAGCCGAGGACATGTACTAATATCATTCACCTTTTAGAAAAGCTTTAATAAAATGACCTCTCATAATGTAATCAAGTATCTTCTTATTTTAGGTCATAACAAACTTCAAAAATACAGTCCATGGCTTCAAAAAGTTCCACGGCAGGGCATTTGATGACCCATTTGTCCAAGCGGAAAAACCCAAACTGCCTTACAGCTTACATAAACTGGCCAATGGAAACACTGGAGTTAAGGTGAAGCACTGTACATACTTCCAGCTTTTTCTCCGTGCTACCCTTTCTCTCTGACCCCAACCATTTTCTGCTGTCACTGCAATCCTTTATTCTTGCAGCTACAGCCCTGTTTTTTCTGTTTTCCTCTAAAAATGTTTTGGCTGTCATGCCATCCTGTTTATCTCAGCCAAACTGTACCATGTTTCAGGTGCGTTATTTGGACGAGGACAAAGTTTTCACAGTGGAGCAGATCACAGGGATGCTGCTCAACAAGCTGAAGGAGACGTCGGAAAGTGCCCTGAAGAAGCCGGTGGTGGACTGTGTCATCTCTGTAAGTGACAAACATCACAGTGGACTGTTTAGATAAAACACCAAGAGGTTCAATGAAACATTTTGATTTATGAACATCCTTTTACTTTTTACAGGTCCCCAGTTTTTTCACAGATGCTGAAAGACGGTCTGTGTTTGATGCAACTCAAATTGCAGGGCTCAACTGTTTACGGCTTATCAATGACACTACTGCTGGTCAGTGTTATTGTAAAATACAGATTTTATATCAATGTTAACCTTTATTCAGGTCCTTTTACTTATTTCCCATTATTAGCACACAATACTTTACCACTACACAGCTTTGCCTCCTATCTACTCATTTATTGTCACAATGTGCAGTCACAAACTATTGCACTATGCTATATCATTTTATTAAACTATATACACATGTACACAAGCAAGTCATGTCTGTTCAAGAAAACTTTTTTCTCATTTTTCCACATATAAGGGGAACAGCTGAATTAAATACTGTTACTTTGGACCAGGTGCTGAGAAAGGGTTACACATAACAAAACAGTAAACAAACAATAAACAAACAAACAACATACTTAAGGTAAAACACTGCAGAGGTAGGTGCTGCATAGGACAATGATGTGATTTTGTACAAGGTGCCAATAAATAAAATTATATGAATATGTACTACAAATATGTATCACACTTGTCCTTTAATTATAAAGGGTATATATTTTTGTTACACTTACACAGTTTAACAGTGCAGTCATTTAAAGCAGCCCACTTGCATTCCTTACTGTTTGTCTTCAATATGTTGTTTTGTTTGTTCAATGCTATGTGCACTATTTTTCTCCACACCTGGTCTGAAAGAAACAACATTCAGCTGTATGCCCTGAATGCAGACGAAAGCCTATGATGCAGAATTGACATAGTGTACTTCAAAACTCATCCAAAGCTGACCGTAGATCTCTCTCCTCTGAACAGTGGCGCTGGCTTATGGAATCTACAAACAAGACCTTCCAACTCCAGAGGAGAGGCCCAGAAATGTGGTGTTTGTGGACATGGGACATTCATCATTCCAGGTCTCAGTCACCGCCTTCAACAAAGGCAAACTCAAGGTTAGCTTTTTAACCTCTGTCCATCTCCTCCCACTCTTAACCCCTGTACCTCTAAACCCAGATTAATGTCAAATCTGCTCCGTCAGGTCTTGGCCACCGCTTTTGATCCGTACCTCGGCGGGTGCAATTTTGACGAGGTGTTGGTTGATTACTTCTGTGATGAGTTTAAGGTCAAGTACAAACTCAACGTGAGAGAGAACCCGCGGGCCCTGCTGCGGCTGCACCAAGAGTGTGAGAAACTGAAGAAGCTAATGAGCGCCAACTCCTCTGATCTGCCTCTGAACATTGAGTGCTTTATGAATGACATCGACGTCACCAGCAGGATGAACAGGTGAAAAAACTCTTTTTTTAATCATCCATGGTTGAAAAGGAAACCAAGAATCATTAAAATAAATCTTCCTCTTATGTAACCCACAGGGTCCATTTTGAAGAAATGAGTGCTCAATATCTGATGAGAGTGGAGATGCCACTCAAAACGGCCCTTGAGCAATCAAGTACCAACCTCAAATTAAATGACTTTTCTGAATGTTTGTTTTTTAAATGCAGCATGAATGAAGGATTGACTCATCTCTGTGTGTTGTATGGTCAGAGCTGAGCAGGGATGACGTCTACGCAGTAGAGATAGTCGGAGGAGCCACAAGAAGCCCAGCTATCAAAGAAAGAATCTGCAAGTTTTTCGGCAAAGACATCAGTACCACGCTCAACGCAGACGAAGCTGTAGCGAGAGGCTGTGCGCTGCAGGTGAAGATCCTCCTGTGATCAAAACAGTGTTTCAACATACTGTACAAATATCCTGTAATTATCAGAGGTCTAACAGTGATTATATATTTGGTTTGCAGTGCGCAATTTTGTCTCCAGCATTTAAAGTGCGTGAATTCTCCATCACTGACGTGGTTCCCTATCCCATCACTCTTCGTTGGAAATCACCAACAGAGGATGGATTAGGGTGAGGACATCTTTAAGTTATCTAAATTACCCAAACGAGGCAAGGCAAGGCAAGGCAAGGCAAGGCAAGGCAAGGCAAGGCAAGGCAAGGCAAGGCAAGGCAAGGCAAGGCAAGGCAAGGCAAGGCAAGGCAGCTTTATTTGTATAGCGCATTTCATACACGAGGGCAACTCAATGTGCTTTACATTAAAACATTAAAAGCATTGGAGACATTCAGACAGGCATAAAAGAACACAATTAAAATGATAAAACAGAAAAGAAAAGGAAAATTAGAAATATATTAAAAATTACATTACATTTTTAATTTAAAGGGAGTTAGGCAGAAACACCTCATCAAACAAGCTTCTGATGTCTCTTTTGTCATTTCTCTTCTTATTGTAAACCAAGCTTTCGCTTTCCCTGAATCTTTGTTGCAGAGAGTGTGAGGTGTTCAGTAAGAATCATGCTGCTCCATTTTCCAAAGTGATCACCTTTCATAAGAAGGAACCCTTCGACCTTGAAGCCTTCTACAGCAGCCCTCAAGATCTTCCCTACCCAGACCACAGGATAGGTAATTATGCTTCTCTGCCCTCTGAAAGTCAAGGATACAGTTTACCTCCAAGAGACTGGTGCAACGAATTTAGGATGCAAAACAATGCAGATATCTGGCTTTTACCTGCTGCACAGACCTGCAGAAGAAGAAGAAATGATTGATGCTTGAGGTAGATTTTTTTGGGTGGCTCATTTGCAGCAGAGTCCCCACAGGGATCTAGAGCCAAGATGAGGTTCTGGACATCAGTTTGTGACTTCCACTTGTCTGTGAAGTGATCATGTAATTACAAACCACCATGTTGTGTTTCCAGGATGTTTCTCTGTACAGAACGTGGTTCCCCAGCCGGATGGAGACAGCTCTAAAGTGAAGGTCAAAGTGCGTGTCAACGTCCACGGTATCTTCAGCGTGTCCAGCGCCTCTCTGATAGAGAAGCAGAAAGGAGAGGGAGAGGACATGCAAATTGACTCTGAGCCAATGGTGCAGAATGAAGGCCGGCCCGAGGATCAGGTGAGAGGATTGTTTTTGTTTTTTTACACAGTAGCATTTGTGAGTCGGTATGTATGCATCATAGTGATGTACTTACATCACTGTGGAAAGGATTTCCATAAAATTGGAACAGGAAACAGGATTTTTGTTGGTGCCCAGGAGATGAATCATGATAACAGTGCTTTATCTGTGACTTTTAAAAAGCCTGTGCACATTTTTGGACACAGGTCCAAAAAGGAAGCTCCTGCATTTCTAAAGTAATGGACTCATGGATGCTGGGTCTGAAATCTTGAGGTTTGAAACAACTTGGTTCAAAAATAAGTGTCTCCAGAGACAGAATGTAGCACATTGATTAGTTATTGATGACAGGGTTTCTCAGCCAAATCCTTGAACTGAATCATTTGCAAACACTGGCAGGGTTTATTTTCAGAGTAGAGCTGTCTGATTATGTTGAACAGCAACAGTGGATATTGCTCTTTTGAATGTGTTTTTGTTTCTTAGACCAAAATGCAGGTGGATCAGGAAGGCCAAAACCAGGGGGACCAGCAGAGTGAGGACAGCAGCTCCAGCAGTAAGGTCAGAGAAGCTGGTTCCACTGGGATTTTTTTGTATTTAAGGAAATGAATACTTTTCACTCTGCATAAAAATAAATTGTGACATGTTTTAAGTCTGAATGTATCCTAAAAAAAATCAATTAACTTGGCTGGAAACCAAATAAAACCTAATAAGTTACATGACAGCCACAGCAGAAATCCTTGTTTCTGAATCCAGGAGGGGGCTCCTGGTGAGAAGCAGGACCCAGCAGCAGGGGGAAGCAAACCCAAAGTCAAGGTGAAGAGTATCGATCTTCCCATTGTAGCCAACAACATTCGACAGCTGGAGAGCGATGTCCTGACCAGCTTTGTGGACTATGAAGTGAGTGCTCCTGCTGGTCTCTGGAAGCGCCGAGTCATGGTCTGATTGAAATACTCATTACCTGAGAAAGACTGGGACGTGTACTGGTGATAGCCGTTTTATTCTGACATTTTAAAACACTGTTAACCCAGAGAAGGAGCAACATTTAAAGTTCTGGTTTGCATCTAATTTCAGCAGGTTGTCAGTATTTTTTTGTGTTCATTTTTCATGCCTTATTCATAAGTATTGCTGTTATTGTTTAGCTCCTTTGTGATATTTCTTCTGTTTTTTCCTCACAGCGTCAGATGATTATCCAGGACAAACTGGTGAAAGAGCAGAATGATGCTAAAAATGCTGTGGAGGAGTATGTTTATGATCTGCGAGACAAACTCTGTGGGATGTATGAAAAATACATCACCGAGGAAGTGAGCACATCTCTCTTACACACCTTTGCTGCCAACTGTGATTGAGAAAAAAAGGTGCAAAGTGAATGATGCGCCACTGTATTATATTCATGCCTGTCTTTTGGTTGGCTGCAGGAAAGTAACCGGCTGACGCTGATGCTGGAGGACACAGAGAACTGGCTGTATGAGGAAGGAGAGGACCAACCCAAACAAGTCTACGAGGAGAAGCTCGGGGCGCTGAAGGTTTGCACTAATTAGAATTTTGAGAGACGAGTTGTCATCCTGCTGAGCTTTACTGAGGCCTGACCTCTAACAATTTAAAAGTGAGTGAGTTATAACATAAATTCTGTTATTTTCTAGACTTATGGTCAGCCCATTCAGGACCGGCACAGAGAGCACGAGGACAGGGGGGGTGCTTTTGAAGAAATGGGAAAGAAACTGCAACTCTACATGAAGTTTGTGGATTGCTTTAAACAGAAGGTAAAGACTTGTGATGAAGGGATGCACTGTTATTTTCTCTCTTCTTAAGCAGATTTTTTAAATTTTAAATAAGTGTAACAGTTTGTAGGCTTTGTGGAGTGCTTCACAAGTCTGATATTTAACACAGCTTGTTTTTCGCTTAATTTGTACAATGTAAGTCATGTTTTTTAACAATTTTGTCATCACATATTTTCTCCTAGGATGAGCGATACCAGCATCTGACTGCAGAGGAAATGAGCACAGTGGAAAAGTGTGTGAGTGAAAACATGGGCTGGATGAGCAGCAAGATGAACGCACAGAGCAAACTGGGTCTAACCCAAGATCCTGTAGTTAAAGTAGCAGACATCATTTCCAAAATACAGGTATGTGAATAACGTCGTTCCACCAGCATCTATGTGTGTGGTATAAACAGGATCGTCTGGGTGTTTTTTTCTAACCTCTTCTGTGCTTCTTCCTCTCCAGGAGCTTGAGGATGTGTGTAATCCATTGATCAACAGGCCAAAGCCAACAGTGGAGGAGGCCCCTGAAGCAAATGACCAAAGCAGTGGAGCTCATAACGGCCCAACAGCAAAACAAGGAGCAGAAGGGAAGGGAGAGGCAAAGGGAAGCCAGCAGACAAAACCTGGAACGAAGGAGATGGAGGTGGACTGAGACCAGCAGCTGTCGCCGTGTTTATCATAACTGACCACTTAGACCATAGAAACATGAATACCTGGGACCATCATTCCCTTTCATCACCAGTCACTTTGTGGATTTGTTTTCTGTGCCGCCTTCCCCTCTTAGTTGGACTTTACCTAATGAGGTTTCTGTTTTCACCCTTTCATCCTTGTGTGTGAAAAAGGTGTGCTTTACTCTCTCAAAGGTTTGACATCTTTAATAAATGAAAGAATGATGCAGTAGATTAAACTCTTATTCATGTAAACCGTCTCCTCCGCACCAAACAGGAAGGATCTCTCTGTGATTGCATCCCATGTGTCCTTTAAGCGTCCAGTAAATCCTGTCACTCTAAAGCAGATAGATAGAGCTGCCCAAACAATCGCTACAGCAGAACTGTTAGTTTATAAGCAATAATACAAATTATATATATTTGTATTAAATGAGTTTAAGAATATGTCTATGTCTAGAGACTGTAAATACTATTTTAAGTTAATAAAAGAAGCCAGTATATATAATATATATGTACATACAGAGAATATTCCTAGTACGATGGCAATGCTTGATACACCAAATCTCTCCAGTAAGTGAATGGTTGCCTATTTCCTTTATTTGGTTTTATTGCATTTTTCCCATACTTTAGTGATTTGGATTTAAAGATGGCAAAGTAAATATATTGGTCTGTGGGACAACATTTCTTAAGTCTGATTTTTTTTAACATTCTGCAGCTGAAACTACAATAAATTAGACAAAATCTGCACAGGCCGAGTGTGGGAGGGAAGTTCTGACATGACAGTAATGACTTGATTCTTCTGCTGAATACTCAAATAAGGGTCCTGGTTCTTTGTGGTCTATAAAAACAAAACAGAAGTCTTAAAGCATCACTTGTCACCAGAGAGGATCTCTGCCAGCAAGCCAGTTTCTTATTAAACAAAACAATTGTTGGGCTATTATTATCTTGCAAATATAGTTTTAATCACCGATGGCAGGGGGCAGTAATATGTAATTTTTTTTTTTGCAAAAATTAGCAGCCAAATCAAGGGGTATACTTAATTATGCAACTTTGCTGTATTATTTAGTTTTTTTAAATACCTAATAAACCGGGTTAATTTCACTGAGTTCATTCATATTAATAAAGATAATTCTGGGTGGAAATTGCATTTACTTAAAAAAAGAAGCTAAGTTGCAGTTGTTCATTTAATACTTTGCCTTTAAAACTCTCATTGAACTCTTATCTTTTTTATATAAAAGTCTTATTGTTTTTTGTTTTTCCACAAACAGAAGAGAATTAAATCAAATCATACATCTTGCCTTCGTATCTCATTACTCATTTAAAAAAGTACATTAAGAGTGGATTAAATAAGATGTTTACATTAAAAGAGAACAGAAAAAAACATACATAAATAATTAATAAAATGAAATACTGCCACCCTGGCATACCTTTTTTGAAATTAGTAATACACGTTGAACTTTTAGATCTGCCTGGAATGTATCAACAATGAATGGTTCAGACTTAAAAAAAAAAGCCTGCAATCAGAATCAAAACAAGCATAACCCTACCAGATACAAGATTTACTGTCCAAGCTGAGAAATATTAAAGGACCAAATGTCCTTTACAAAACTTTAATCATGACTTACAAAGCAGTAACCAAAACTGCTCCAGATTACCTGGAACCCCTCATCCAGGTCTACTGCCCTTCTCGGCTGCTACGCTCAGCCTCTGAAAAGCGCCTTGTGCTTCCAGCACATAAGGCCTCAAAATCACTAGCTTGACTCTTCTCTTCTGTTGCCCCTAAATGGTGGAATGAATTGTCCAACTCCATTCGATCTGCAGAGTCCCTCTCTACTTTCAAAAGACAGCTAAAGACCCAGCTCTTTAGGAAGCACTATGCACTTAGCTAGACTGTTCTCCACTGTTGTCCCCAGTGGCAGACCATGTCTTCCAGCTACAGTTGACTCGCACTGTCCTGTTCTACTCTGGGAATCTGTGTTCACCTCTTGAGTGACCCAGCACTTGGTACTTTGGTCATTATTGTGGTGAGGTTAATTGTTGATGAGGATAATGGAAGGTCTTAAATGTTTTGGTTGCTTCATTGTAGATGTTCCTTATCTTTTTTTTTTTCCCAACATTGTTTTTATTGATTTTCAACAACTTTAGACATACATTTGTGAATATTGATACACATATCATCACATATATGTGCATAAATACAATACTGAACACACACACAAAAATCCCAGGTGCATTAAGAAAGGACATAGAGGACTAGACACATCTTACATTCACACATAAAAATAAAATAAATAATGAATAATAATAAAACAATATTTATATATATATATACACATAAATACAGATGTTCCTTATCTTATTATTATTAAAATAAATAAATACATAAATTAATAAATTAATTCCTTACTTACTTTTGTGCATTGCCTTTACACTGCTTGGCATTACCTGCACCCTAATTGACTTGAAGCACTTTGTTACTTTGTTAGATCTTTGCTTGTGTTGTTCTTGTTCTCGTATGTACGTCGCTTTGGATAAAAGCGTCTTCTAAATGACATTGAAACATTGTAACATTATAACATTGTAACATTGTAACATTGTTGCATTGTAACAAATGTAAACACCGCCTGTGCTGCGCCTGCGTGCGACTCTTGAAAGGGGGCGTGGAAATCCAATCTGTTGTCATGTGACGTAGCATGTAACGTAGGCACGGGACTAACGGGCGCATATTTTCAAAATGGAAGAAATTGCAAAGTTTTGGAGGGCGACGCTGGAACAACTCCTGTTTGCCGTCTGACGACTCCAGTTCGGACTATCGATGCACTTAACCGATCGGGGAAAATTAAAACCAACCCGCCGGCATCTGTGAGAGGAACAGCGGGCATTATGAGTGTTTCTATCGGCGAGAAGATCGAGGTGAGTGCTGTTGTTTGGCTAACGAGCTAGCTAACTGCTAACTCGCTCATGTCAAAGTTAAAGTGGGAGTTAACTATTACGCTAGCTTGTGAGAGATGTGTTCAATTATGTTAAAAAAAAATGCAATTGTCAATTAATTAGAAACATTAAAGCGATTCATAAACTATTGTATAATTCCGTGTTTGCCATTGTACAAAGTTAACCCCATTTAAACTAAACATCACCACCAAGGCGTTATCGTACTTCTTGCTACATGCTGCTCGTCGCTCATGTTTAAAGTGTTTGATTTGTTTTAATTGACTTGCATTATTCCTGGTAAGTCACTTCTGTTGGTGTTATCTGCAGTATGTTGTCTGTGCATGATTGTAACCTCACCCCCTCGGCTCTCTGGGGACAAACAGTGTAGTAGTTGTTCCCCTCCTCTGTGTTGATGTTGCTCCTCCAGCATGCAGCCTGGAGACGGCTTCAAGTGGTCTTCGTTAGCGGGAAGAGAGCCGGGATAATTAGAGGTTGTGGTTGGCCATATGAAGGCGTCAGGTGTTCGTGGCTTGTTTGACAGTTAACGTTTGTTGTGGGAAGATTTCTCTCCCCATGTGAAGTCGTTAGATGCTGGGTTGTCTTGTTACTGTACATCCAACATGTCGCAGCTCAGAGGGACAGTGTTGGATCAGCTTATTCACTACTTTTATCAAAACCTGTCTGCTGCCACTCAAACCAGCAGAGATGAAGAACAGAGTTTATTTAATGATCAGGAGCTCAGGATCGAGGTATCATGCCTTTAACTATTACTATTGCAACATCTAAAATAGTGATATTTCTCTGCACATGTCTGTGTTTTTGTGTTAAACTGATTTTTTATTATTTCTCTCTTTGTAGGACTTCAAGGTTCTCACACTCCTTGGCAAAGGCTCCTTTGCATGTGTTTACCGAGCAAAATCAGTGAAGACTGGTCTGGATGTTGCTATTAAAACGGTAAGACTCCCTCAATCTATCTTTATTTGTATAGCGCCAAATCACAACAAACGTTGTCTCAAGACACTTTTACAAACATAGGAGGTCCAGTCCACTCTATGTCAAATTATGAACAGAGACCCAACTTCAAGACAGGGTAAGACTCAGTCTGATCTCACCTTAATCCATCATGAGCATTGCACATCGCAATATTTAGCTAGTAACTATTTAGTAAAACTTCCTTTTAACAGGCAGAAACCTTGAGCAGAACCAGACTCATGTTAGACAGCCATCATGCCTCGACCTCACACCATGTTTATGTCAGAGGTAATGATCTGCTGTAATTATAGGACGCTTTACCTGCAATGTAGACACTTAAACTGCCAAGCTGTTGTCTGGGATCAACCGTTAAAACATACACTGTGGATTATTAAACCTTAGTGGCCTCCCGGAGGGCTTCTTGTGGTCCCTCGACTCCCCACAAATGAGGTCTGAAGAGTTCAGTCTTTAAAAGGGTGACAGATTGACTGTTGGCCATGCGACCAAACCACAATGCAGCAGCGCTGTGCCACATTACGTGTTGATTGTGTGAGTGGCGGGGGGTATAATTATCTCTCTCGTTTTCATTTGCAGATTGACAAAAAGGCGATGCACAAAGCTGGCATGGTCCAACGTGTGACGAATGAGGTGGAGATTCAGTGCCGACTTAAACATCCTTCAATACTTGAGGTAACATTTACTCAAAATAACATGTTAGTGTGCTTCTTAATTATTAGACTAAATAAAATCTGTTCGGACCCTTTTTACAGTTAAACAAACTTCAAACTATCCAAACTACAAAACAGCAGTGTACTTAAAAACCAATCTGCAGGACTCTGTCTTTTCCATCTGTGTTTGAGACTGAGCGCTTCAGCTCTGTGTTATTGTTGCCTTGGTAATGTAATGTAGAGGACTAGCCCCGCCTCCTATAATTGCTTTCTTTGTTAATCATCTCTATGTGTTTGTTTAGAGACTGGTATGATTCCCAGGACCACAGCAATAACTAAGTCTAGACTCCAATCCACTCACATGTGTTCTGAAACTGTGCACTGATCCTTTTGTAAGTCTTTACACTTTGACATGTAAATAACTGTTATTTATCCTCTCTTAATTGAAGCTGTACAACTACTTTGAGGACAGCAACTATGTATACTTGGTGTTGGAGATGTGCCACAATGGAGAGATGAGTCGGTATCTTAAAGAGAAGACGATGCCTTTCTCTGAGGATGAAGGTCAGGCATAAATCAGAAGATGAACTAAGTTGTAATACAGTTGAGAGCTACCTGTCTTCTAAAATATCTTTCTTTTCAATCACAGCAAGACATTTCATGCATCAAATAGTGAAAGGAATGCTTTATCTACACACCCATGGCATCTTGCATCGGGACCTGACCTTGTCAAACCTTTTACTGACGAGCAACATGAACATTAAGATCGCAGACTTTGGCCTGGCCACGCAGCTCAAACTCCCAAATGAAAAGCACTTCACCATGTGCGGCACACCCAACTACATCTCTCCGGAGGTGGCCACTCGCAGTGCTCACGGCCTGGAATCGGACGTGTGGTCGCTGGGGTGCATGTTCTATGCCTTCCTAATGGGTCGCCCTCCGTTTGACACAGACACGGTGAAGCACACGCTGTCTAAAGTGGTTCTCGGGGAGTATGACATGCCCAGTCATGTCTCTCTGGAGGCTCAGGATCTGATCCATCAGCTGCTGCAGAGGGACCCCGCCCATCGACCCAGCCTCTCAGCAGTGCTTGACCATCCATTCATGACACACAGCCTGCTGGTCAGGAACAAGGAGCTGGGTCACGGGGATGAAGGGTCCATAGACAGTGGCATTGCCACCATCTCCACAGCCTGCACCTCTTCAACCTCAGCTAGCAGCAACAGCCGGCTCCAGAGGAGAACCAGGCACATGATTGGCTCTGCCCTGCCTAATCGCATGGCACCAATTTCAAGTCTTCCACGCCAACCAATCAGGGACTGTTATGAGGATGGAGACCAGTGGCAGCAGCATCACCCTGAGGACAGGTTTCACAGAGAGGGCAGGAGCAGAGGAGGTCACAGTGGGGAAACAGGACAGCCTCATTCTCGCTACCTGAGGAGAGCACACTCCTCCGATCGCTCCAGCTCTCGTGGATCAAGTCATGCTGAGCTGGGGAGATGCCACTCCGAGGAGACGCTGACGGATGTAGGACGGCCAATGTTCCCCACAACGTCCACTCAGCAACCGTTTTCAGAGCGAGGAAGGCTCCCGTCTCCTCCTGTCAAACAGTCAGCGAGGTGAGGAGTCTCTCCTTTGAGAGGTCTTGATTATTTTAACAGAATGACAAGACTAACAGATTGCACTATGTGTTTCAGTTCTGGGTACTTATCCACACGGACTGCACATCCACCAAGCCTTCAATTTCAAGACCTGGAGGGAGTCACTAATTGGCTCAATAATGACGGTAAAATTAAAGTTGTATCAGATTTAATGGCTAGATTACGCTTCAGACACCTTTATGAAGCTTGATATGAATAATGAGGCATGGAAATGATTAGATTAATCTTTTATTGTCTAAAGACAATTTTAAACTAATCTTCTTCAGCAAATCTTTGCAAACATTGTTGTTTCTGTCTCAGGCTCTGGGCACAGGCCCGCAGACAGCAGCACTCACAGCAGCGGTGGCAGCTTCCACAGCAGCAGAGGACCCTTAGGCATTCACAACTCCTGGTCAGATGAGCCCACGGGCCGAGGTGTGAACCCTCAGCAAAACCAGCACCACATGCATCACAACCTCCCCTCAAACTCTGACTCGTACAGAGAAAACGTACCCGGAGCAGAGTTCCAACCTCCTCATAGCAGAGAGTTTAAGCTCCCATCAGTCAAGCCAAGTGTGGATAAAGTGAAGAAAACACTGAGAGACATCATCCCGCCTCTGTGTGCGGCCAGACTGAAGCCCATCAGACAGAAGACCAAAAATGCTGTGGTGAGATTTTTCAAATTTTCTTTTTTATCATCTTGTGTTTTAGGATAATTTAGCTTGAGCTTGATTGATTTTGCTTGTGTTTGTTACAGGTGAGCGTTCAGGACACTGGTGAAGTGTGTATGGAGTTATTAAAAAACCAAGGTGGTCAAGAACGGGTCAAGGAAGTTCTTCGGATTTCATGTGATGGTTCAATGGTAAGTTTGATGTGTTGCACTCTTGCACCTGTCATGAAAAATTTGGATCTGCTTCTGAAATAGACTCAAATTAACACTGAGGCATTTATATGACTGACAAAGGAACTAACAACACCAAGAAGGCCTGAAATATAACACAATTATATGTAATAATTGCCCCTGGGTTGGTCAAAAATTGTTAAAAAGCTTGCCTGAAGTACATTTGTTTACATTTTCCACCGAGATAGTAAAATAGAAGCTGAAATAACCAAATAAATAATTTCTTGGTTAATTATATAGAATGACTACATCGTCCTCAGTTTATCACAGATAGGAGCTGGGATGTCTGCCTGCTTTTGCTCTCCATACAGGCTGTTTTGCCTGGAGACACCAAAGCGTGCTGAAAGGTTGATGATTCTCTTAGATAAAGATTATTCTACATATGTCTGGTAGCATTGTACCAATCTGTCGTGTAGTGTAAAGCTCATTATCATCCTCTGAAGGTGACGATATACCAGCCTAACGGGGGGAAAGGGTTTCCTGTCCTCGACTGTCCTCCTGCTCCTCCAGAGGATATTCTTATTTGTAGTTATGAAGACCTTCCAGGTATCCTGATCAATCCAACACACTTACTATCATATCATAAGTCATGCATGATTACAAATAATGTGCTGATTATTTTATTTTTGACACAGAAAAATACTGGAAGAAGTACCAGTATGCTTCCAAGTTTGTGCAGCTGGTGAAATCCAAGACTCCAAAAGTGACACTGTACACGAAGTATGCCAAAGTGATGCTGATGGAGAACTGTCCCAATGCAGACCTGGAGGTTTGCTTCTATGATGGTGAGTCAGTTATGAGAAACACATGACTTGTGAAAAACATTCATATGATGCAAAGCTTAATGAAGACTCTTGTGCAGGAGCAAAGACCCACAAGACCTCAGAGCTGGTGCGGGTAGTGGAGAAGAGCGGGAAGTCTTGCACAGTGAAAGGCGAGGTGGGGCTGAGCGGCCTGAGCCCAGAGAGCCGGCTGTACGTGGAGCTCTCTGACGAGGGTCACAGTATGTGTTTGTCTCTGGAGGCTGCCATCTCTGCAGAGGAGCAGCGCAGCACAAAGAAAGTCCCTTTCTTCCCCATCACCATCGGCAGGTGAGAGGAATAAGAACTTATTTATTTATTATTTAATTGTGTTGTTGTCACTGCAGAGTGATTCATCTTATTTTTTACTTGATAGGAGGCCTGTCCAGTCAGACTCGGTATCCCTACCAACACAGCCCATGCCTCCTGAAGCAGCATCGCCTCCTCAACCTCCACAAATCACTCCTTCAGTGAGTGCCTCGTAGCCCCGCAACAATTAATCATGTATTTCTGGATTGTTGAGATTTGTCTTGAATTTTATAACATTCTATTTCCAGATGATCTCCTACAACGGCTCTGATTTCACCACAGCCAGCCTGAATAAGAAAAGCTCCCCAGTACGGCAGGAGTTGTTGCAAAGCACAGGAAAAGTGGTGAAGTCTATCTTTGTGCCTAACGTTGGATGGGCATCCCAGGTGAGTGGAAAAAAATATAAAGTTCATTCTCTATTATCATTGGAAGAGCTTTCTTTGTGATTAAATGATCCGTTTGTTTTGTGTGTATAGCTGACGAGTGGAGAGGTGTGGGTGCAGTTCAATGACGGTTCTCAGCTGGTGGTTCAGGCGGGAGTTTCCTGCATCACCTACACGTCTCCAGAGGGGAGGATCACCAGGTACTGAAGGCGTCAGAGCCACATGGGCTTGTGATTTCGTACAAGTGTTACGTTTTTGTCTGGATTGAATGATCATCTGTTTTCATCACAGGTATAAGGAGAACGAGAAGTTGCCGGAGCACGTGAAAGAGAAGCTGCACTGTCTCTCCACCATCCTGGGACTGTTGGCGAACCCGACGGCACATCACCTGCAACCCCACTGACAAAACAAACTCTCAGCAGTGAGCAGAAAGTAGCATTAGAATCGTCTGTTGTCTGGTGTTCCTGTAAATACATCTGTGTTTTTTTTACATGTACAGAAGACTAAGATTATGAAAATATATATTTTTATGTTAAAAGTTTTGTATAGAGTCTGAACTGGCCTTGTTGGATGATGTTTGTTTCCTGACGTGTGTGTCTTTTTAAGTGTGTCTCCGATAATATGAAATGTGCAGAGCTGAGACAATAAACATCTGGAGGCTGGGTGGAGAAATTCTGATATTAGTTTCTTGTCTTCTGTTGAAAGAATGAAGTATCAAGGGCTCCGATATTGTTTTGGTCATGAAGGATCAATAAGGCCATTAAGTGCACTAGACCAGGGGTTCTCAAACTTTTCAGCCCGCGACCATCAAAATATAGATGCCAAAGACTCGTGACACCCACTGTCCCTCAAAGTGATTTAATGTGGCTTCATTTAGCTGGTCTGGAGAAAATAAGCCTACCCATATGAGCATGTGTGTGTTTCCTGTGCCGTTAGGAATTGACCTACTGCTACTGATGCTTTTTTATAATTAACTGTTCACTAACCCTAAACTTAGGAGTCATCTGGCAACAAAGAAAGGCAGAAAACTCATTACATTGTCTATTTTCAAGGTTTTATTTAAAGTTTAGCTACAATTTTTGTCCATATTTTTTACTATAATGGGTAAAATGTACTAATTTTAGATAACTTAAAAAAAATCATTCTGGCAGACTTCTCGTGACCCCCCAGGGGGTCCTGACCCACACTTTGGGAACCCCTGCACTAGACATCAGAATATTATATTATGGTGACTTTTCTAGTCAAAGTGCCTTTACACACCACTCGTTGCATTCACCCATTCATACCTATTCACTCACTGATGGTAGAGGCTGCTACAGTAAGGGACTATCAGTATTAGCTGATCTCATTCGTTCACATTCACAAACCGCTAAACAACAACAATTTGGGTTTCAGTGTCTTACTCAAGGACACTTTGGCATGTGACTGCGGAAGCTGGTATCGAATAGCCAACCACCTGAGCCACAGACGCCCCAAGTGTACTGAGACATCAAATGGATGACTTTAGCAGAGAGAAGAGTCATTCTGATGTAAAGTCTTGTTCAACAGTGCTAAGTTGTTACAGTATACGAAGAAAACCTCCATCAGCTAGTTAACATTCGAGGGGTGGACATCGAGGTGGTGCCAACCTACAAATATCTAGGTGTAAACACCTGGACAACAAGTTGGACTGGTGTTTTATCAGTCTGTGGTGGCAAGTGTGTTATTCTATGCTGCAGTCTGCTGTGGAAGCAGTATAAAACAAGGATGCGAGGCGACAGGACAAACTAGTGAAAAGAGGAACCAGGTTGGACTCACTGGGGGCTGTGGTGGAGAGATGCGCACAGGGTGTCCCGGGTTCGGATTAGGGTTAGGGTTAGGATTAGGATTAGGGTTAGGGTTAGGGTAGGATTAGGGTTAGGGTTATGGGCTCTCAGAGCCGCAGCTTTTGATCATGACACATCATTAATGTGTTTAATCTGTGTTACAATTATGAGGGGGCCATGGACAATTTTCTCACCTGTAAGGGGTCCCTGGCTCCAAAAAGCTTGAGAACCCCTGCTCTAGCTAGTAGGAGTGCAAACTCCCGATAGTGAAAACAGAACAAAAAGAGCGACACAGCTGCACAGAAACTCCATGTTGTAGACATCGCTGATCATAATAGACATCGCCATGCAGGAAGACAGTTCACTTTTTTTTAAAATCTCTGAGAGATCTTCAAATACAGAGTGCATCTTTACACCGGTGAGATTTTTTCAGAGTTTACGTTAACTCTAATAAAAAAACGTGACATTTGCTTTGTTTTATATCGACCACTTAGCAGGATGAATATCAGGATTAAGCAGGTATATTTTGAGTTTGAGTTGAGTTGAGAAACATTTGTGGCCATTTTTGTCATTCAGTTCTATTTAGGTCATTAAAGCACTGATCCTCTGATCATTATTATTATTTAAATATTTCAGTAAGGCAGCTTCCTGATTCCTTTGCAGGCTCTTTTGTTTTTTTCTTAGCTCATTTTATATTTTTTGAGAAAAGAGAAAGCTGAGATGTTGCCCATCATTGTTACTTGGTTGCACTAATAAAGTGCTGTATATCTGTGGTTGCATTATTCTATTATCAATTTGCTTTAATTTTTAAGTATGTAACAGATGATTTCATTGATAGCCATAGACTACATGTCTTTCAATGTAGACTTCCACTGAGAGGAACATATTAGACTATTTAGGAACTAAATTTAGACTGTCATACCAGCTTGATCATCAATGAAAATGTCCTGGAAATGTCCTGGAAAATGATCTCTGGAAAAGAGTGGGAACCCTGTAGAGGTCATTTTAAATTACACAGATCATCCACTTCACAACTTCTTTGTAGACCAGAGAAACAGTGGCAGTGGACGGCTCATCTCTCTTAGAGATACAGAAAATCATTCATCCTTGCAGCCATTAGGCTTCATAACTCTCTAGCCAATGGGAGATGAGCTGACAGACAAGTGAATTACTTGTTTTATGTGATTTTTTTTTATCATTTTATCTGCCAGACACCTGAGTTTCCCTTCAGGGATTAATAAAGTACATTCTAAAACACTCAACAAGACATTCACACACAAAGTTGAAAGAACCAAACTGAATCAAAGAGAGCCACATACGGTTTCACGTTTATTTCGCCCTGTTGTTTTGGCCATTTGATTAAAAAAAGGTCACAAAATTGTGGATTCCTCTCAATTACAGAACTGATACAAAACAACATACTGTACGGATGTAAGCCTCAGCATATATACATGTACTGTACAAGACACCCAAGACGTAAACATTCAGGTAGAAGCTGGGAGCATGATGACAGTCTGGGCTGCAGAAATGACCAAGGGTAGGATTAACCATTTATTTCCCATTTAGAAGCACGATAAGGAGCACAACATAGGACGCACAATATAGCAGTGTACACGTATCAGCCTTTACAGGGACACACACTCAACTTTGTCCCTATTTCTAGATGTGGGGAAAGGATCTGAAAGGTTCCCCTGAGCCTGCTGCAACATTTTAAGATTCTAAATTCATTGAGGTGTCACAACACTCAAAAATGTGTTTCAGGATGTCTTTTGTTCCAGAGAGGTGCTGGTGAGATGGTTGCACTGACACTAGTGTTTATGATCTCAGAGTGAGGAAGAGGACAGTTGGTCCCCTTGGATTATGATGTAGGAAATAAAACTGCAAGAATGTCTATTCAAGACAAGAAGAAGAAGAAGCAGCAGCAGCAGGCTCAGAGGAATGAAATAATCTGTATTCACTGCAGGTTGGCACTCATTCCTTCCTAATGCTAGAGGGAGACAACAGCATCAACCACAAGCTCATTCTGTCCCCAACCGTACAACCAGACCCAGCGCTTTGCTACACCCAGTAAATATCCTCCGCTTGTTCCAAAACATCCCGTGCTTTTTCATTTCATCATATAAAACATTTTCCCCCATAAAATCTCAATAAAATAAAGTTGCTCTTAGTAGATATCAGGACAAATGTATTAACAAAATCGGAGTAAAAAAATCTCACAGTGAACACTGGGAACAAGAGCTGGACTGTCCCGTCTCCCCGTTTCCCCTCCTAATGATTTCAACATGTGACAAAGATACAGCAGCTGGAACAGAAGACAGGTTGAGAAAGTGAAACCTGGACTGAAGGTTTCTTTAATTATTCAAACCAATTATCACCGTTACTATTTTAGGATTTCAAAACCACTGATACCCAACAGGTGGGTAATCCAGACACAGATCTGACTCTTTGTGGGTATGTATATCATCTGATTGAAATAAAAATGGAACATGACAAGCTTCACAGCAGCCTCAGTCTGTTTTTTTTTTGATAGGTTATATTGGCCTCAGGAGAGTAGTTTGCTCACATCACAGATAGAAGCACTGAAGACATGTGAGAGTCTATTACTGGAGATTACAAATCCATAATGTGATGGAAACAAAATCCCTCTGGAATCCTGAAAAAAAAAATCCTGGAATTCTCTGGAAAAAGAAAAGAAACATCCACAAACACAAAAAAGGAATGCGATCCTCGTCTTCTTGTGGAGCGACTCAAACAACGATGCGGCTTGTTTAACACCAAACATCAGTCGAACAGTAAAGCACTCAAGGACAGAGTAACATTGGTGCAACAACAATCAGTAAAAAATAAACTTGGTCACATGGTCATGGAGATTTTTGTGTTGTTGAACATTCGATGGTGATGTTTGTTTTTTTCCTTTCAGGCGTTCTTTCTACACTTGAAATGAATCTGATGGCACTGAGGAGTAAACCTGACACCTGTTTGTTCAAACTAACCAAACCTAAAACTAATCTGTTGTTCGTGTTCAGACGGTTGGCCACAGTCACATAGCAGCCTGGGATCCGTGGAGTCGTGTTTGCACAAAGTGAAGAGGAGAGACGTTGGTCGGACACGTAAAGGAGTCAGCTGTGTTAACTAAAAACAAACACATGTCACGGGCCAGTCCTAATGTACCCGCGTGTGTTTATGTGTTTGTTTGGATCATACATTGCACATCTAGTGGCACATCGCTCTCCAAGTCCTGATTGGCTACCTCACCTGGACCCTTTCATCACAGAGAACTCACACAAGAGAGAAAAATAAAATCAGCTATTAGGCAAAGTTCCCAAAGTTCACATTACAGTACTGTTAAGTCTCATTAGACTAAACGAAAAATACAAAAAAGGCAGAGAGAAAAAAGCGTACACCCAATCACCACCATTTTCAATAACTATATAGGAAAAGGTTTCTTTTTGATTAGATATATTATCATCATTAACATCATAATTATTATGATTATTATTCATTATTATTGTCACCATTGTCATCCGTTTTTTTTGTTCAGGGGTCAAACGGAGTAAGGAGAGGGGGGGTTCAGTCACTGAGAGGAAGCCTTGGTGGCTATCGTGGACACACAGTGCTGCTGGAAGTTGGGGGACATGGCCGAGTTGCAGCCCAGTCTCTGACGCGGGCCCTTCAGTCCTCCGTCGCCCTCTACAATCCAGGGGCTGCTGCTCGCCTCTTTTCCCAGCATGCCGCAGCAGGCAGGGGCCGGTGGGGCGGCGTTAGGTACCGTGGTGCTTACAGGCAGAGCTTTGGGCTGTTCGCTGGTGAGGGCGAAGTCTGGGTTGTGGCTCTGGAGGACGCTGCTGATGTGGTTCAGGAGGTCGTTGAAGAACTCAGGGACACCCTCGTAACCTGAGAACGCAGCAGGACATCAATCAGGCAGTTAGTGATGAAGTTTTTGTATTAGACTGTATCTAAAACTGGATTAATCTGATTCTAAAAACTTCACATTATCACCTTTCTTGGTCTACTGGAATATAAAAATGGGTAGTTGAACTACATTACAGTCATTTTTGCACAATGACTAGAATTACAGAGTGAAGTAGAAGAGAAGCTTCAAGTTCTAAATCAAATCAAATCAAAAGTTGCTAATAAATCCCAACTCCAGGTGTTGTACCTACCGGGGAATGCATTGACATCAATGACGGCGTGTTGGCCTGTTTGGTTGTTGATGATGACATCGATGCCAAACAAGGACACGCCCAGTGCCTGCCTCAGCGACCTGGACAACTCTCTGATGACATCATCACTGGGCGGCTGAGACACTCCCTCCAAGTTCTCTCGCTGAAACAGAACATTTAAGTATATCAGTAAAGAAAGAATCAGAATGTCTCATGGTATAGAAGTCAAGGACTCTTAGGACGTACCGTGGTCAGGTCTGAGGATGACTCCGGTTTGGAAACATTGTGGCTGTTGAAGAAAATTGCTTTCCTGTCTGTGAAGGAAACAGAGAAAAAAGGGTTAAGTAGGCGTTTGAAAGCTTTAAGAACACTTAGACCAAATCTCAATGTCCACCCTCAAGCACTCACTGACTGTGAGGCGTGTTCCCGCTACGTCTGTGAGGGCTTAGGGCTGTCCCACTGACAAATCATCAAGTGTGTGAGGGATCTCTCACTGACTTTCTGAGCTCTTTATGCCGCCTTTCCGTAAGTGGGCATTTTTGCTGATTTAGCATAAGGGAATTACCCAGAGTTCATAGCATTAGGACGGGAAACACGGGAAATGAATGCCGTAACATGAAATAAAAAAAAGTGTGACTGTAAAAAAGAAGCATGAAAGTTGCAATGAAATTTACAGGTAAAAAAGTGTTTAAGTATAAATATAGAAAACAGCCTTAATCTATTTATATTCACAGATATTTGTAGACAGTATCATTTCTATATTTTTAGTTATATAGCCTATTTATATATTTTAAATGTTGTGGTTAAGCAGTCTGTACGGTGAGAGCCTGGATCACATGGCAGTCAGTTATCCCTTAAGCGCCTTGAATTTGAGGAAAGTGAAAATTGTGCAATAAGACTTCCTAATATCACTAAGGTGAGCTGTTGACGTCATGCAGGTTACGTGAGATGTCTCAAAGTGCTGTCCCGTTCCAGTTCTACGGTTTTGAGTCCTTACAGCCTCCTGTCCTCAATCACTTTCCAGCTGACGTTGATTGAGTCAAGAAGTGCTCAGGGCTCAGGGCGCACATTGAGATTGGCCTTTAGTTTCCCCTGTGTGGTCAACTTTAAACACTTCTCATTTGAGGCACTAGGTGGCAGCAAAGCTCAGCTGGTTTCACAGCACTGTAACAGGACCAGAGGTTTACTTCTGCCTTTATTTGCTGCTTTCAGCACCTGTTGTAAAATAACAGACACCTTAAATGAAACCAACCTGGTGAGAAGTCTTTAATGTCAAACCCAGTCAGTCAAACACGTGTCATGTTTAGTTCACACAAAATCAGACAAAACAGCTCCTGATATGTTTGACCTGGGGAGACGATTTCTTTTGAAGTGGTGACATGATGAGAAAAAAAGGGTGATGAATTTTGTTACTTGTCACTGTAATGATTGATATTTGGAAGTGAGGGGTCAGAAGAGGAGGGGGAAAACAAATCCAGTCACTATCCAGTATAAAATATTCCCCTGGGACCTCTGGAGGGTCGTTGTAATGAAGTGTTGGGCCGACGTCCTGGTTCGTTCCCAGACTGGAGGAACAGTTTTAACCCGGCATGAACATGGGAACAAAGACTGGATGGGGACACATGTTCTCTTAAGCTGTCTTTTATCAGTGGCCCTACCTCTCTTTATCTTAATTCCTCACTCTTTCATCCGTCCTCGCCCCCCTCTACGTAACTCATTGTATACCCTCAGACTGCAGTGTAAACTCCTCTGAATGCTGTGCAGATGTATCACTGTGGTATGTTGCCTTTTTGTGTTTGACAGGGGGCCGTGCCTTTAGCTGCAGCACTCAGCATACCAGGCTGGGAGCAAACGTTCCCTATGCACTGTTACACAAAGCAGACAGCCACACTAATGGGTGGAAACCGGTTTGCACGAGGGCCTCCGCTATACCTCATGCAAATACTGGAGTCATTTGTGTAAGGGGACAACCCTGCATTCAAAGTTGCATCATGGGTAGTGTTTCTGACATGTTTATGGAGAGGCATGTCTTTGCTCCTCTGTACTTTCCAGAAGCATGTTGCAAGAGCTCTAATGCGGCCCGCTCATCCCTTAAAAGGTCCAATCACAGCGACTATAAAAGAGGTTTTATGAGCGTGTTTGCTGAGGAATTTCAAGAAGCAGTGCGACTTGTTCGTTCTGGCTAGTGTCCGTGTGTCCGTCTCCTCACCTGCTGGTCCTGCAGGGAAGTTCTTCAGTGAGGGTCTCTCCACCACAGTGTACGAGTCTCCCACCACAAACACCTTGTAGAGCACCGCGTTGTGGTTGATGAAGCTCTGGATCACACAGGGAGGCTTCACATCCTTCAGGTCCTCTTCGCTGAAGATAATAGCCATCTGTGGACAGATTTACGCAGACAAGGGCCTGAGTGAGACTTCTAAAAGCTTTAAAAGCTATCCACAAGACGAGCACACTTAGACATCAGCTCGGTACAGTTAATACAGATAGATTGAGTGTGGAGGAATGAGGAATATTTGGCGAGCCTGACAGGAGTATTGATTTCAGCTGACACACAAAAGGCACACAGAGTACAGCAGCACCTTATCAGATTGAGTTGTTTGCAGTTGAGTTAAATGACAATCCTGGGTTAAGTGTTAACGCTCGCACAAAGCAAACTGTGGAGGGTGTGTGTGTGTGTGACCTCTCACCTCGTGGGAGTTGGTTCCATGAGCCACCCGTGTTTTGCAAACTGAGGAAGAAATAAAGGCGAGGAGAACTTAGCAAGGTCACCGAGCTTTGATAAACAGTCATTGAGCCCGAGGCTCTATATGACACTTTGACAGTGAACACAAGAATATGAATGAGTAACGTTTTAAAGAACAACTCGTGTTGACAATCAGAGTATATGGTCTAAATAATGTAACTGAATTAAAGATATAAGTCCTCTTTATCTTGAGGAGGACTGAGATAAAGAAAAATACTCACTGAATGGGAATGTGAGTCCTTGCCTCTTGATCTGCTCCAGCACATCTGGGCTGCAATCTGTGTTCAGGACCATGAATGGAGGAGAGCAAATCCTCTCATCTGATTCAAAGAGAGGTAAAGGAAGAAATGTGGAATTGAGTTAAAATTGAAAAGAAGGAACTCTTTTAAAAAATCATCTGGTACATAAAATAAAATCGAACGTGAGGTGTGTTCAAACCTTTTTCCAAACTTGGAGGTTACATTTTCAACTTCTGTTTCTGTATCACTGTTTAACTTTTCAGAGAAGGCCCTGGGGGGACAGGGCCTTCTCTGTCGCTGCCCCCACCCTCTGGAACTGTCTCCCCCAACACCTCAGATTCTCTCCCTCACTCACCAAATTCAAATATGGACTCAAAACACACCTTTTTACAAAGGCTTTTAAACTATAATTGATTGATTTTTTTCTTGTTTTGTTTTATTTTGCTGCCTTGCTCTTCTTTGCTTTTTGTTGTTTTTTTTTTGCACTGTTTTCCTTTGCTTTTCTATTGTATAATTTTATTTTCCTGTAAAGCGCTTGGAGAATCTTTTAAAGCGCTTTTATAAATAAAATGTATTATTATTATTATTATTATTATTATTATTTCATGGATCAGTTCTCAGCTTCGGCAGACTTGAGCGTCACGGAATCACCTTTGGGATCCAACAAAACTGAACCATTATCAGGGTGGTGAACAGTGTCCACCAAAAATGACAAGAGTGAAAAATTGGGAAAAAGAGCTCGCTCACTCCAAGCAGCCCAGATGGTCTAAAAATAGTCCTTGAATAATCTCCTTCAATTTAAGGTCGGTTCAGCACCAACATTTGTTTCTGTTTCCTTCTAACAACCTCTGCCATCTGCCCTTTCTTTTACTCAGCAATCCTCTAGATCTGCTGTGCAGTAAAAGAGCAGTCTGCTGATTTTCATAGTGGCAGCAACAACATAAAATAATTTTCCATCATTGATCTGATCAATTTGCATAGAGCTCACACCTTTGATTACATTCATCATTTAACATGCGACTCAAAGGTCACAGCCTTTCGGTTACACTGGTACAGTTATCACCTTCAGTATCTAAAGTACATCCTGGAACATTTAGAAATACTTTACTTTACACTTTTTGCTCCCTAGTGATGAGCTCTGATAAGATTTGGTTTCTGCACACTGTCTCAACCCCCCGCGATAGCTGAAGATGTTTTTCTGGAAATAGCAGCACTCGCAGCTATTCTTTCTGTTGTCATCCGTACCCTACTTAAAAATGAAGGGCAGCACAGCCTGTTGTAGTTTGAGCAAAGACACTAAAGACTGGTGTGACATGTGGAGCAGAAGAGTTTGTCATAAATGCAGAAACACCTGATTTTTAACTGGATTTGGCTGAGCTGTGTGTTTATGTTTTTATCCTTGTGGCAGGTTTAGACGACAAACACAGCAGAGGCCTTCTGAGGCTCGGGGAGACAAATGACTCCTGTCCAAATAAATCAAGCTAAAAGCTGCCAGGCTCGTCTGCTCCTCCAGAACAGACACAGACACAGACACACACAGACACACACAGACACACACAGACACACACAGACACACACACACAGACACACACACACACACACACACACACACACACACACACACACACACACACACACACACACACACACACACACACACACACACACACACACACACACACGCACGCAAACACATGAACACACAGGAAAATGCTGAAATACAGGAAGGCCCACAATCTTGAGAGGAACTAAAGACAAGTTGAACCCACTGAGGACTTCACAAAGTCATCAGATCCATCACCTGACTGAGAGACTAAAGTCGGTCAGCAGCACACGCAGCAGGTGCAATTACACAATAAACCCTCACTTTTATGAAACATAATTAAGGCCAGGGCAAACATCCAGCCTCTCTCTCTCACCCACGTCCACTGTATTTCTACACCATGCCGTGTTTGTTAACATTTTGCATCACTTCCTGTGGCAGCAGGTCGGTCAGTTCCGATAAGACAGAAAATAACAAACATCCTGCAGCTCCATCACGCTCCTCCGTATCAGGGCTGAGGCTGCATCTATATTAATGTTCTGCCTCATGTAATTTCCCCTCCACAGTAGGTACGCGGGGGTGATAAGGCAGCTGGATGGAGATATCACCACAGGAAATCAGCGAGGGGGCCAAACCAAGAGCTGGCAAATTGCAAATGACAAAAACACAATAGAAACACGCCGGCCTTTGTGTGCTGCCGGTCTAAGCTGCAGCAGCTCTCTCTCCCTCTCTCTCCCTCTCTCTCTCTCTCTCTCTCTCTCTCTCTTTCTACGCAAGCTATTGCTGAGATCAGGGGAATCTCATTTGAAAAAAATGTAGTCCAGTGCTGAGTGCTGTACTCTGCATGTACATGGGGCCCCGCACATGTACAGACGTGACAAAGTGCAGACACACACATACATGAAAAGCACCTAAGTATGCAAAGGTATGTATAACTCTTACAACTAGGGTTGCAAAATTCCGGGAATTTTCAAAGTTGGAAACTTTCCATGGGAATAAATGGGAATTTACTGAACTGAAGGTTGGCTCTTATTAGGGAACATAAATATAGTTGGGGAAAATATATTTTAGCATAATCCTAATTAAAACAACCAGATTTCATTCAAGAAGATGCTTTTTATTTGCATGTTTAATGGGACTTTTTTGGAGGGAGAGGCGCTCTTTTCATTTAACATTTTAAATGAGACTTTGTTGGGATTGCATTTTTGTTAATTTTTGAATGGGTTGGGTCGGGGGGGATGAGTAATATTTAACTCAACATTCATGTTTTGTTCTTCAATGAAAGAATTGATTGTTCAATAAAATATTAAACACTTGTTAACGCTTTCAACTTTAACACAAGTTCTACTTAGAAATAAATCTGTTTTAATTGTATTGTTTTGGATGGATGTCTGCTTATAACAAAACTAATATTTATGCTTGGATATGATACCTTTCCATTAAATTACTCTCAATTCAGTTAATTCCCATAAATTCCCATAATTCCCACAGAAAGTTTCCAATTTGGAATATTTCCAAAATTCCCCAGCTTAACTTACAACCCATTATCTCAGTGGATGCATTATAAAGTTGTCTCATCCTCTACGTTATATTTGAATAAAGAAATGAGCTTCATGCTCTAAGTCATTTCTTGTACCAGGCTGTAACATGTTTCATTTAGCTGTAAATGAGCTTTAAACACAGGGCCTAACGAGGAGTCCAGCCTTACGTGGGCACTCCAGGAACTACAGTTTTTTTAACACTTCCGCTTTGGCTTTGTTTTCATCATGTCGCCTGGTATCTATTCATTTTTCTGTGTAAATGCAGAATAATCAAAGTTGACACTAACCACCAGAGCAACGGAAGTACAACCAAAACAAAACAACCCTGAATAACCTCGCTGATGTGCTGATGTACCCTCCAGATAAAGAAGTCAACCACTGCAGAGGAACATGTGCTTTAACCATGAGGTACTAAATTAATTCCCTAAAAGAAGCGTTTTATTTTCATTTCAAAAAGGAGAATTCTGAACCTTTAATGCATGCCAAAGCAGATTTAGCATAACATATTTTTTCTGTTTTGCTGTTACGTGACAGACGAACACAGAATGGTCCTATCCTCTCTCACAGGCAGATACTTGTTCTGCGCTCTGTAACCTTTCTCTGCACAGCTGGATGGGATCCAGTGTTGGCTCTGTAACCAGTCACTTTAGGGAGCGGGAAGCCTGGAGGGTTACCCATCAGTCATCTCTGCACTGGCTAGAGCCACGCTCGTCACACGGCTGTTATTTTACCAGGACAAGAATAGCAACATAATGTCTTTCAGGAAAACAGTCTGGAGAGGAAAATATCCCTCTTACATCACCATGTTCCCAAAGACTGATGGCGTTCAATTCTGTCAAACAAAAAAAAAACAACATCAACAGAGATAAACCTTGACGAGCTGCAAACATTTCAAGTTCAGGGTTCAGGATTTATACTAAAGAGAGCGGGGAATGGAGGATGAGAGCGAGTGGCCAAGTTTGTGATAGCGTGCATGCTTGGCTCTGGTGGACGTTTTAGGGATAATGGCGTTGGAGGGGCGGGTGAGGGGAGGGGGGGGATCAATCTCTGGCTCTGTCTAAACACTGTGAGCTCGCAGCAGACCCAGCGGAGCCCAGGACGACGTTTACGGGACACCGCCATGGGATGCTTTTAAATTCATTATCCTGGTACATTGTTTCCTCCTGTTCTCGTGTTATCTGTTGATCCGCTGTGTTTCTGCACCTGTCTGCTCCGTTACATCACACTCATGCGTGCAGAACACAACAAACTTTAAGTCGAGAAGAAATCCCCCAACAGGCTTGTATTAAAGCCAAAGATCCAGGTCATATCTCCTCTGTGGTTGAGGCATTAGATACGCAGAGCACCAGAGTGCCAGGTTACATTAAGCTTCATAAAGTGTGCTGCTGTTTAGGTGAAGGGCTGAACTCAGGCCTGTTGCTATTTCAGGCCTGTTTCCTAGAAACCCCAGCATCCTCTCCTTCCCCGCTCTCTGCTGAACTTTCACAACTGAACTTGAAGGTTTGATTGTTGTCTTAAAAAAGGTGAGACCTGTGCTCCTTTAATGAGATGTTTATCCTTTAATGGCTGTGACAGAGTGTTTCACACCCGACAGGCAGGAGACTCTTTGTTTAATCGTGTCTGCCCACTCAGCTCCTTGGACCAGAATGAGTGTTTAGAGTCTCAAGCTTCGTGAGAGACTATGATTAAAAATTGATCACTTGCATAAAAATGACTGTGGTTTGTTGGATCTTCCATGGGTGTTAATAAAGCCGAAACAGAGGGACAGTCTGATTAATAAGAGCATAAAAGCAGGAATGTTTCAGTCTGATCTCGCTGTATTCAGGAGCATTCCTTCACCCTGAGCTGGAGAGGAATAAGCCTGAAACATTAAGAGAGGCCTTTGCTTTTATAGGAGAGTTGACTTGACGACGGTTTCTGTCTATAAAAACAGTCCAACATATCAAAAGGGAAGCATACACAGGAACAAGGAGATTCAGCCGAGTAACATAAACACTTACTTTGCTCTGGCTTACAAAGGAAACACAAGTCTGTCAACAGTGCCGTGACAAAATTCCAATGAAGACAAATCTAAATCAGGTCTATTAGTGCTTGTGTGGGGCCTGTGGGGTTACTTTTAATTACACATAACATTAAGACAGCTAATTCTTGTACTTCTGTTTCAATCTATTTAATCAAATGAGTGTGGAGCAGCTGGGTTTTCGAAGACTAGAGCCATTTAACATCAAGACACCACTTGAGTGATAAAATAAGGTTCGCTTTTCCAGAGACAGCACAAGCCCATCTCAAGTGCTTCCTCCCAGAGACTTCTCCTCTCACTGAGGAGCATGGCAGCCTCTCTATGGCCTTTTAGTAGGAAGCGCTGGGTTGCCTTGGCAGCTGCTCCAGGACTCCTTGGTCTCTGCTGATAAGGAGGAGGAAGTGCCTTTGCCTAAGAAAGCAAGATGGACTCTGCACTCTCACACTACCCTCTAGTTTCAGTGTAACCTTAACCCGGTTCTCTCAGTGCCGAGGAGTACTTTTCCTTTGTCACATGCTGTTTTTCTACAACCACAGCAGAGTGGTGTAGGATTATTATGTCTTACACTCCATTCTTGTGTGTAAAGCAGCCACGATTGTCAGGGAGGTTTGGTATGCAGGCTTAAGTGTGTACAGAGAGAGCCACTTGCATTAATGGAGTGGGGATGGAAAAAAAAGCTTCCTATAAATGCAGCCTGTGAGCCGTCCTTCCCTTCAAACTGAATACACACAGAGACAGAAAGTGATGCAGCTTATACGATGTTACGTAACAGCCATCATGTCTGTTTGGATAAAAAGACGTCTTCTTGATGTTCTATTTCAGGAAACTAACGACGCAGGCGACATGCTGAAACGCCTCTGATCCGCTGCTCTGACACCAGATCGCAGCCCTACGCAGAGTCACGCTGGAGTAATACCTAAAAGGTTTAAGTTCCCTGCCATGTAGGGGGGTAAGGGGGATGTGGAAATGTGGATGAGTCAGGTGTGTTTACAGTGTGTGTGGGTAGAGAGTGTGCTCCTGCCGTCACTGAATTCTTCTGACTCCAGTCATTGAGACATTGTCCTGTGATTAGTTTACAGACGCAGAGGAAGGTGTTCCTGGACGGACTCGAAAAGCGAGAACCTGATCTTTAAGAGGAGGAAAAACAAAGGTCTGAGTTTGTTGTTTAAACAGAGGGGGGATGGAGAGCTGCTTTTGTTGCTTAGAAGAAGAAAAAAAGAAGAAGAGCTATGATATCGGTGTAAGGCTCAGCCGGCGAGAATTAAACATCTGCTCGGAAGTATTGTGTAAAATCATTCAAGTGAGCAGAGACTGCGCTGTCATGTGTCATCTGCGTGTCCCCGCTGGAGGTGAAGAGGAAAGACAGAGAATTTGCAGAAAGGAGCGTTCATGGTGCCACAGTTCCTTCATCATTTTAGACAACTTCTGCTTTTATGTAATACTGAGAAACAGGAAAGGAACAGACGGCTTAATCCAAACCCCCAACACGCCTTGTATTGACTCCACACAGATTTCTAAAAAAAACAGGTTTAAATTCCACCTTCATGAAGGTCTAACACAACACACACACACACACACAAAAATAATGACTGCTTGTTTTCATTTTTTTCGCTTTTGGACATTTGTGTCAAAATAAATTCCCAAAAAGTGACCTCTCTGTGCAACCATCACATGAACTCACTTCCCTGTTTGTGGGGGAAATTCACAAATTGGAAGTTTGAAAATGACTCAACATGAAATATCCTCTCCTTTAGATGAGTGAGTGACCTCATACATACACATCCTACCTTGCATACAGCTCTCTATCCTGTGGATGAGCTGGTAGGACTTGCAGCGATCCAGCAGAGTTCGGATGGCTGGTAGAGGGTCCAAGACGATGGTCTCAGGGTGAGCATCGATGTAGTCCTGAAAGACAGAGACACAAACATTTTGATAAGGTTTCATCATTCGGATCAGTTGATGAGCCAAAAAAACAAAGATGTCCCTTAAAGTGAAGCTGGAATGAGGGACAAACGTGTGCATAATGAGAATATTTGAACAGATTAGCCTTAATGACATACATGAGCATAAGGAAGCCTACACTACAATCATTTATAAAGGAATACAACAAATCACCCTCTATCTGTGCTTCTCTGCAGAGCATGTGACCGTCAGGAGATCCTTCTCATGTAATCAGATTGATAGTGCCAGAGGGAAAACTGATCAAACTGAGTCCTTCCTTTTAAACCAATGAATAAATATAAAAATAATAACATTTCCTCCATGTCTTATTGAGAGGCGGGGCACAAAACAACATCTTCTTTCTTATTTTTAACCACCAAAATCGGATCAGTCAATTCTTGAGCACCAGGAGACATTAGTGCTGAATTCCCTCAAGCCCGTCTTAAGATGCTGGAATGTATTCTACTTCATGCTCAACATCAAGGGTTTCAGGCGGCAGCATTTCCTTGGACTGAACAGATAAATAAACAAAACGAGAAGCTACGAAAAATTTACAGAAAGACAGAACTGATAAAGTCATCTGTCTGGATAAAGCTGCAAACCAAGAGTTACAGTCAAATTCCACCAGATCTGTGTCCGGTCTCTCTACGATCCATCACAGAACCGGATCTGATAGGTTTCTATTCTAGTCAATGTGTTCAGATCCACTGGATCCCCTCCATTGCGTTCCGGCTGTGTCTCTGATCTGGCAGGTCGGACCGCAACAGATCAGATACGCTATGTTTTCCGGATGCCGGAGCACGACGTGTCAATATGCACAGAACAGATGGAGCGGGACAGGAAGTCAGGCACCAAAACAAAATGGAAACATCCGGTTAGTTTTCAGAATAACCCCCCCTTGTTATCGTTAGATTGTTTTTAGCTTAACTATGAAAACAAAATGTCATTTTGAGCGGAGGCAGGCCTGGAGTCATCAAGTTAGAGGTTTTCAGAGTACGATAAAGACAACATGGATGAGGAGAGGAGGAGGAGAATTCTTGATTCAGTGTTTGCCGTGACTTCAGCTGTCTGGCAGTCCTGCTCCCTGCTGTGTTCCTAAAACCCAAACAGTGGTTGTTGACGGATGAGAGAGAAAGGAGCCGGACCGCAGCGGGTCGGAGACGGACCAGACACAGATCTGGTGGAAGTCCCGTGTTAGACAGAGAAGGATTTAGCTTCAGGCTGTCGGATGGGTGAAAAATAGCATCCAAAGTCATTTCTAAGGGCTGATGAGGGGCATGATTCTTCTAAAACTTTTTAGACTGAACATTAAATCAATCAATCAATCTATCAATCAACCAGGAACATGTGGGGAAGTTCAATAACATGAAATATGCCTCAGTGTGTAATAAGGGAGGACTGCACACCAGGTGTAAGATTGCCATGACACAAATAAATCCATGCAGATTACAGATGTTAAACAAACATATCGTAGAGGAAGGCAAACTTCAAATACAAACACTGAGTTGAAGGGTCAACATGCCACACTCAGGACGTGTGTGTGTATGTGTGTGTGTGTGCTCCAGAGAGCAGGAGATGTATGCCAGCGGGTCTGTGTAGGTTACATCACTATTTTTCTGCATGGCCGGCTGTTAGGTCAGCGTGAGGTTTGCTGTTTTACATAACTGCACCCCTCTCCTCTCGCCTCCTCTCCTCTCCTCTCCTCTCCTCTCCTCTCCTCTCCTCTCGCCTCCTCTCATCTCCCCTCCTCTCATCTCCCCTCCTCTCCTCCAGACGGCTCTCCTCCCGCTCCGTCTCCACACCTCCTCCTCCCCGCTCCACAGCTCTCCACATTCCCATCTCTGCTCTGTGCATTTCTCTGCCAACCCCAATCATTCGGAGCAATTTTTAACCGACTTCCAATAGCTGTCAGGTGGAGCTGGCTGGAGCTGGCTGGCTCATTACACAAACAGCCTGGGTGCACACACATCACGGGCCTTTAAAAACACCACAGCTCCACTGTCATGTGTGTTTGCATGATATTAAACACGCGCAGCCGAGTCAGACATCAAGCACAAACATGCAGCCGGAGAAAAATGCCCATTTTCCTACCGTCTATTATTACGCGCGCACTCACTGACGCATGCAGAATGTAAACAAACGCCTTGGCTGTGACAGGGAAGACCATTCTGTAGGATTTGCTTGGATCTAACTGGCAACTCTGATCAAAGCCAGTTGAGCTGTTATGCAAGTCGAGCATGCTGCGTCCAAAAGTGTTATAAATCCAAACAAGTCTAGCAGGATTTTTAAGAGTTATTCTTCTGATAAGAGCTGTCACTTCCTGATTTCTGACTCTTGAAAAAGAAACGCATTAAAACAGACGAGAGCAGAAGTTGAGATGGGGATCAGCGCCGTCTAGCCATGTTGAAGAGGAAAGGAGTATACAAGTGTAGGTGTTAAGGACTGTGGGTGTTCGGTTGCACATTTTCAGTGTATATGTTGAGGCAGATCTGTTCCATAAGGTGAAAACTGCTCATGGTTTTCTGAAAATGGTTCAGCAGTGGAACCGGTCTATGAAACTGGTTGTAGACCATGACTGTGAATCTAAAAGAACCAAAACCATATTTTTTTTAAGCACTTATGTGAGATGGGTCTGATTTATTACATCAGCTGGAGGATCATAAGCAGTCCATCACAAGAGAGCCTGCTAAATGAGGAACTTCATTTTGGTCTGAGTAGCTCTTTTTTTTCTAGGGGTAAAAAATCATTGGCTTTGTACGGAGGAGGATTAGGGCCACTGAAAATTAAAAAAATAATAATCATGGTCAACTTTTTTAAAATTATTATTCTGAGAAAAAATTCAAAATTATGAGATTAAAGTCAGGCTTTTTTCTCAGAATAATAATAATTTAAAAAATCTGACCTTAATTTATTTTTTCAGTGGCCCTAATCCTCTTTATTATGAGAATAAAATAGTTTAGTATTGATCATTTACAGTAAATATTTTTGCATAGATCTACTCGAGTTAAAGCTGATTTGTATTTGATTGTATTTATTTCCCCAGAGGCTGGAGGACTGCTAAGTAGAGATGGGCATTTCAAGCCAAAAAACTATTTGATAATCACTGGCAACTATTCCGCAATTATTCATAATCCAGCTATTAACAATAATCAGGTTGTGTTTAATTCTTCTTCTGTTATTTTCCTAATTAAAATTTTCTAAAAGGGATTTTTTTGGGACAGTTTTGCCTTTATTTGATAGGACAGCTGAGGAGAGATAGGAAATGTGGGGAGTGGAGAGGGGAGAAGGACCTGCAGTAGGTGGTCGAGGCTGGAATCAAACCTGCAACCTCTGTGACGAGGGGTTAAGCCAACAGTGCCCCTTTCTTTTGTTATTAAATGCAGTTAGCATTCTTCTTCTTCTGTTACTTAATGTAGTTAGAAACAGCTTTAAGATGCTCTATAACATCTGACGGGAATACCATATTACAACCAGGCACCAGTGAAAACGAGGACAAATTGTACTTTTAAACTGCGAGCATATTAGCATTAACTCTTTGAAGTTTTAATAAGTGAAGGAATATGCCAGCTTAGTTCCTCCTGGATCTAAAAGTTCGGTTAAGCCAGCATTAGGCTTCAAAACGCCTCTGCAGAAACCAATGGGTGATGTCACTGAGACTATATCCAAGTTTTATACAGACTATGGTTTACATTTATGCAGCCTAGAAATTCAGCTGATATTCATCAGAGCTCTGCTGTGCACACGGCTCACACCTCAGCTCACTGAATCACAACAGTGCATCCCAGCCTGACGCTTTGTTTGAATTTGAGAGGTATTTAGAGAGGAAGGCCTTTTCCCTCCACCAAAACAAAGCAGTATTTATGACCACAGCTGTGTTATAATAGAAATAGCCCGCTGCTTAAATCATAACAAAAATGTAATCACGGATGACAGTGGTGTTCAGGTAAATAGCCAGAGCTTGAGGAGTGCAAACACGGCTGAGCCACAAAGTTGGGCTGATAATTTACAGGCTCGGACTTGTTCGAACCTTCCTGGAGGGAAAGAATTATGATTTTCAGGTTTATCTAATGTTGCTCTGAACACAACAAAGCCTCAGGGATGATATGAACACAGCAGACATGGTAGAAACTTTTACTGTGATTACCATTACTCTTGAGAGTTTTTTGATAAAAAAATAAACAAGTTGTGAAGTTAGCAAAGATAAAATTGAAAGTGATCACCACCAACATGGTGACGTCTTCAAAGAGCTTCTTCTGAGCAACAGTGGAAAACAGAAAACGAACAAAGGTATAAACAGAGATAAGAGAACACTTCTTATCGCCTCGACAAACGACTGAAATGACTAACGGTTAATTGTATCAGCGATGCTTCATCCTGATGCGACTCGGTGTGCTAATGTACGCGCTGAGGTCAAAGGTCACCTCAAATGTGCCCAAAAGAAAACCTAGTAAAGGTTGAAAAGAAACATTGGGTAAATGGACACATAAGTTGATTGTATTGGTGACAAGTAACTGGGTTTTGCTTTATACGGACATCCTGTTATTGCTTCCTAAGCTGAGCAGTCAGCAGCGTTTTGGCAGAATAGCGTGATGTTGATCGTGATCACAGCTCATCTGAGTCATTCAGAGAGAGAGGAGAAATCTTTTGAAGTGTGTTCACAGTTCCACATTTGGAAAGAACCTGCTGTCTGTTTCAGATTTTTATCAAAGAAGGTGTAAGAGAAAAAACAGCTAATCATTTTTTTCAGTGACAGCGTTTTGGGTCGAGCAGCTAATGTTCTTCATGTTCGTTGAGTGTGAGACTTTCGGCCACTCAAAAACTGATAATAAGAATGAATGCTCACAGTAAAGGGACTGTGCTGCAGAATACACTTTCAAAAGCTCTATGTTTATATTTTTCTCTAATGATATTACATGAGACGTTGCATAAACAATGATGTTGTCTGAACAGGTTTAAGACATTTTCACAAATAGTCTGAAATGCTCGGAATCAAAGTTTGGAACATAACTAGCAAATTGAGCGACAGTCAAACATGGAAAGGAACTAATGATAGGTAAATCTAATTTATTCCTCTGCTTACAGAATGTCTGTAGACTGTGTTGCGAGGGGTTTGTGTTTCAAAAAGTGGAAAGGATCCATTTCATTTGCCCCACATTTGTGGACTCTGTTATTGTATTTATTGTAACAATACTCCAGAGCAGACAAAGGGGCGTACCTGTACTCTTTGCACCAGCAGCACAGCCTGGGAGTCATTCTGGTCCGCCTCCAGGATAAGGTCAGTCAATTTGTGGATGATGACGTCCAGGGGTCCCTGCTCCTCCAGAGGCTGGCTGAGGTCCAGCTGAGGAGAGAAGAACAGACAAGGGTCAAAGGTTATGTTGCAGAAATAGCTGACCTTAGCAATAAGATGTTTCTCCATATTTCTTCTTTTTTTTTTTTTTTTTGTCAAATATAGATTTTAAACATTTTAGACTGACAGTGTGACAACATAAGGTATAAAATTATAGAATAAAGTCACATCTGAATGTTAACTCTCTTCCCCATCCACCCATTACAAGGCCATTCAACAACTACAAAAAATAATAATAATAATAACAAAAAAATACATAAATATACAAATAAATAGATAAAATCAAATAATAATGATAATAAATACATAAGAAAAATAATGATAAAATAGAATAAATAGTATTAAATAAAATAAATAATGAAGAGTAAGTTAAAATTGCACATATCAATCCTCCAACTCCGAGGAGAAATCTAGAGACTGTATATGTTTTTCCATATTTCCAAACAGCCATGGGTGTCTCCCAGCTTCAAATTATTTTCTTGTTTTGCTTCCTGCTCTCATACATCAGCAGTGCTACATCAATCTTATTGAAGAAGTTATCCAAACCGAGACTGGCTCCTAACCGTCGTATTTATAGCCGTAACCTTGGTGCAGTTAGAGGTTATGTTGTATTCAGTTTGAATTACAACATCAGGATTTATTTCTGATGTCATCTCTTTCACTACCGGCGACAATCCCTCTCTTTCTGGCCAGGCTTCTAGTCCTACTGAACATATTCGACAACCTCTGAGTGAAAAAAACAACATATTATAATTCATGTGAAGTTTGCTGCAGCAGAAACACTGAGTGCAGAGGGCCAAGTAGTTCACAAGTATATCAAAAGTAAGTTTGATATTTGATAACACTTAAGTAGGTCAGGACTTGCCTGCACGCACAAACACTGCAACACTACAAGAGATAACGTAGAGTCCAGTTGAATTCACTAAAGGTATGAGCACAAATCTGTGTCATAAGAGAATAGTGTTTGATGCTCACTTAAATCTTAACTCTATTCAAATTCATTTTTCAAGGACTGATGAAGAGAGATGTGTGGATCAATCCACCACCCAAAGCTCTGTTCAACCCGGTTGATAACAGGATCAACTCATACATAACGCACTTTTTGTTTTGTGTAACCACTCCAAGCGATCAGACTTAATCAATCTGCTCTGGTTATTCACTTGATGGATCATGAGGGCCGGTCCAGCGGCATCAAAGTCTCAAACGCACACGGTTGTCAAGTTTTGGGTTTAGAAGTGGTTCTAGTGTGATGTAAAAGTCACGATGCTGAAAGCAGCAAAAGTTTCCGTCTGCTCTATCAGATTCTCCACCAGAGAGAATTGCTTCAGTCAGATGTTGAATGGTGGGTACAGATGGAAACGATCACAGAGGGTACAAAGGTATCAGAATCAGCTGTTCTGGTTCTCTGCTGACCCGAGGGTGTCTTTCAGCTGAGAAAAGTAACCAACTGGATACTTTTCCTTTGGTGGCAGTCGATGGAAACTTATTTCAAAGCCCCAAATTTAGTGTTGAGATAATTGTATTTATCAATCTGTTTTGGAGGCTTTTAGACCTTTATTTAGAAGGGATAGGACAGTGGATAGAGCAGGAACCTGGGAGAGAGGCCACAGGGTATATTGACCCGGGACTAAACCTCTAAGCTGGGCGTCGATTTGGCTTAATGGTTAGTTTGCACTCCAATTCAGCAGGCGGCTCGGGTTTGATTCCTGCTCCCCCTCTCTGCATTTTATCCCCCCGCTCTCTCCTGGTTCTACTACTCTGTTCTCTGTCCTATCCTCCCTCACAGTAAAGACTTATAAGCCCTAAAAATGTAACTTAAAAAATGTAATAACCACTAATCTAAAACTGTGCCGTGTCTATATCATTTAAATTGTTTTTGTTTTTTTTAAGTTATATTTTGGGGCCCTTTTGCCTTTATTTGATGGGACAGCCAAGGAGAGACAGGAAATGTGGGGAGTGGAGAGTGGGGGAAGACATGCAGTGAATGGCTGAAGCTGGAATCGAACCTGCGACCTCTGCGACGAGGACTATAGCCTCTGTATGTGGGACACTTAGACCACTAGGCCACCAGCGCCCCAATTTTAAACGATTTAAAACAAACAAACAATAAATATATTTTTCAAATTTGCTATTTAGCCTCAGTTTTTGGCAAAAAAAATTAAGGTTAAAGCTAATGTGACGAACTTTCGATCAGTGTAGATTTTGGTGCCCTCTGTGGACAATACCATCAGCTTATCTCCATGCTGATCTTGTCCTGCACGTGTGTTAGTAGTGTTTTCTGATAAAAATAAATAAATCACCCTGCTTTCAATCAAGAATCAAATATATTACACATTGGGAATAATTGCTGTGGAAAATATAAAAAACAGGAAGTCAGTGTTGTAATCATCACATTTGCAGCCGCTCCTGTCGGAGATTACAGACATTAAAAGTGATCACATCACAATGACATTTTTAAACTTGTTGTTTTCTTGTTGACCTTTGTCATTAAAAGACTTGGTCATTAGTTTCACAACCAGGTAAAAAACTCCTCACAGGAGCTTTAACAGCACAACATCTAATCAAGTCTCATGATGTGACTAAATTGAGCCATGTGTCAGTACAGTCTTCCATATAGGGTCAAAGCCTTTTTTCTAACATTGTCTCTACATCTGAGTGACAGTGATAAATTCATGCTTGCTATGTCTTTATTGTGAATGCTTACAATGCATTAATAAGAACATTTCGTGCAGCCCTATCTCTAATCACATGATCATATGACCTTTGCTTTATCTGACAGTGCTTCGTGTTTTTATTTTTTGCTAACACAGAGCTGATTTACATTTGTGTGTTTACTTTTCTTGTTGCTATATAACCAAGGACCTTCTGAAGTTCGGAGGCAAGGTTGTGTGAAAGGAGAACAGACGGTCACAGAGAGAGATAAAGCAGCCTTCAGTAAGTAGCTAGGCATAATAATTACCGGAAAAGGCCAGAGGAGTCAAAGTATATTCTAAGATAAACTAATCACCAGAAATCCTTAGCTTGACCTCGAGCTGTGTGTTTTCTTGAGTAACACAAGAGCAGCAGTGTTGTTCGCTATGACAGATCATTTAGCAGTGCATTGTGAGTTGAAAATATGAGACTTTAATGGAAAGATTCAGCGAAAACAAAGCAAACAGGACAACACTGCATTCAGAAGACTGTTTCAGAAAGGGTTGATTGTGTTGGTTGCAGCATAAAGCATAAAGCAGTAAAACAGTAACTCCCGAGCTAATCAGCGAATGGAAATCACCTGATCATTACGGACAAAAGACAAATCAGCAACACCTGTGCAAATATGCCAGAGCAGGGCAGGACCCCGCTGTGTTGTACAGACACATCAATGCAGTCACTGTAACACTGTATAGAGTTTCAGTTAGTTCAGGGTTGGTCGTAGTCAGAGGTAACATTTCCTGGTTAATGATTGTGCGAGGTGTGATGGATAGATGACTGATTAGCTTACCTTTGGGCTTGCCATGAAAAGTCGATTGCACAAAGTAGTAAATCTGTTATATCTCAGATGATTTATGCTCCTCAAGAACAAAACGTTGAGGGTTATAACAGAAGTATGTTCATTGTTCTTATCTCGCAGCGTGAAATATGAGTTTTCTGCGCTGACTGGGAGTGTGCCAACATGCAAAGAAATGCCAACACACCCTGTAGTGTTCAAGACCAGCTGTATCCCCTAAAGAGCTCATTATGTTACATCAACACGGCATTTCTTTCTCTGCCAATCTTAACGCTGCTGGATCTCATTCTCCCCTATACTCTGCTGCTCCTGCCTGTAGAAACACGCCCTTCAACTCCAAAGAAACACGCCAACACCAGCTGCAAGAATGTACTGTATACAGGGTGATGAGGCTGAGACTGTACTGTGGCATCTTTGCTAAAAGTGTTTCAAATCACCTAAGTGTGTTTTAGAGCGGCTAAATGAGGTCACCTGGCAACAAAAGTGAAACCCTCTGTTAAACTTTACACAGCATTATATAATTTTACTACCTAGCTTTCTTACTCATGACCCGTCTCTGTTAAATACTTGACTCTGTTTGGTCAAAACATCATAACAACAGTGGTAAATACTTAATAAAATGGCGCTAGGGACAACCTGATCAAGAACATCTTATCAAAACAATAAGGAACGAAAAGGAGTCACTTTTCTCCTCTGCCTGTTGACACTGTGGCAAAAATGCTAGTTTTTATAAGTATGCTACATTGGTAAACACTGAGGCAAGACCTTTAAGGCTGATTTATACTTCTGCATCAAAACGACGGCGTACGCATGTAGCTGACGTGCACCTCCTACAAAATGTAACTACGCTTAGAATCGAAGCGGCAACCTCCGGTCTCAAAGTATGAAGCCCATACGAGGTGTTATAAACTGCAATTCATCAAGAATCCGCTTGAGGCTGGCTGCAGAAACACAGGAAACCTCATAGAAACCAATTTAAGAAAGACGATATTTACAGTATTATTTAACATGTTTACAGCCTGGTTCAAAAAACAGCTGGGCTCTACGTAGCTAATTTCTCAGCATGCGACAGTTCAGAAGATAATAAGATAATGAGTTTTTGCCCAAATAAGAACATGACTGACTTGACTCCCGGACAGGAACACAAAGCTGTTGGCTAGGAGGCTCAAACCCTGCCTCTTTACCTCACACTATGCCTGGTTGGAGTTCCGCATTTCCAATATGGCTGCCGCCGACGATTGGCTTCAAAACAGTGCTCAGGAACAGATGGGTGACGTCATGGATACTACGTCCATATTTTATACAGTCTATGAGCGGACCGCAAGCCCTTTGATTCGTCCGCTCGGCAGCATTGTATTTCCCGCATTTATAGCACTTCCCGGATCCCTGCTCATCGGCCGTGTATTTCATCTCCTCCTCTCTACCGAGTCCGGAGAGTCCCTTCAGGTCCTTGCCTTTGTGCTAGGGTCTTGCTCACTCTGTCATGTTTCCCATTTGCATAACCACCCGTCGACTATATATTATCCCTTGTGCAGTAGAGTAGCTGCAGAGGACAGTGATGTACCTTTTTTTTCTACACATAAAAACAGTTTATGATGCACTGTCACAATCAGATATTCAGGGTTACTTAATAGCTTCCTTCAGATATTCAGTTGTTGTGGCTTACTCAATAAATATTACAAATCCAGCCAGTGTGATTACATCATCTTACAAAAAGAAGCCCAGGCTTTAAAAACAAGCTGAATTGGTTTTGATGAGTCAGAGGCCCAGCTGGTTCATCAAGAATCATGTGACACACACAGAAATAGGAGCATATGTCACATGCATAAAACACGTAAATGTTGCTGCCATGACCTCAATTACAGTGTTACAAGTCAACATTCATAAACTGAGTTGTCACCTGTAAACCTGTGGTTTATGAGCCAGGCTGCAGTTTCCCGCAGTGGCTTGAGGTCGGTATAAGGTGGGTAAAAACCAAAAGCGGTCACTCTTGTTTTCTGTGGAGCGAGCAGTGTCAGTTTGACAGAGCTGTGTGAAAGGGAATTCGTCGTTAATCTCTTGCTTACACAACACATAGGGCCCCTCCACAGCCTGGCCCCTCCACAAAAACTGGACTCTACATCACGGGGGGTCAACACCCGTCAGTGAAGGCACATCACAGAGGATGAATCTCCCTGTGCGTCGACAGAATAACCCTGCTTTAGAGTTGATCCAAAAAACCCAGCAGTAAAGTCACTGACGTCCCACTAAATGCTAAAAGCAGAAATGTGGGCTGACGTCTTTGTGAGTCCCTCTGGGGTTGAGTTCTAGCAGAGGGCCGTGATGGTGATGGACAGCACAGAAAACACACAGGAACCTGGAGGGAGTGGATGGTCAGGGCCGATGTATTTCCAGCTTTGATGTAGCACCACAGTAGGTCCCAGCTTTACCCAAGGGAACTCTAAAAACAGAGATTTCGAGCGAACAACAGGGACTGCGCTCATATTTGTACTTCAGCTTGCAACATAATTGCGTAAAAGTTTAGTGAGCACAAACTGTGTGCACTTCTGTTTATTTATTTCATGTTTTGGTTGTTTTTCATCTCTATGTCTGCAGAGGCTTTATCCTTTAAATGTCTCTCTCTAGTTCCCCTCAGCTGGATCTAACCTCGCTGAGCTCTCGCTTTGTTGTCAGACTCGCCTGGAGAGAGACTGTGTGCAGAGAGCAGACAGACAAGTGATGAATGATTTATATTGTTCGTCGTGTAGCTCTTGACAGCCTAGTGTAAAAGAAACGTGTGTGTCTGAGACAAAGTGTGGGTGTTGGCCACGCCTCACATGAAGTACAGGACTCAACATGAAGATGATTCTCCGCTAAGGGAAAGAAAAACAATACGAAGGCTCAAACTGGGAGCTCATTAGGCTAATGGTCGTCTCCTCAGCCTCCCTCCAGTCCTCAATGCTGATTGCATGGTGCAGAGGAAGCTAATGAGGCAACTGCCATTTGGCTTTTATCAGTGACTAAAAAACAAGCTTAGCATCAGGATAACCTTTGATATATGCGTGGGACTAAAAGGACTTGGCAGGTAGCTTGGGAACATTTCTAAAGGCCTTTCTGGACAAATTTTGGGGGATGAAAAACTAGCTTTTCAAAAGGGAGGTACAGGCTTTAGACATAAAGCAGATTTATTGAGGATGTCTAATAATATTAGGGGGATAAAGGAGTCACTGAGAGTTCATCTTAGTCAAACTGATGAATATTTCTTTACACATCGTCTCCACCCTGAACTCCTGACACATCCACAGCCCACACATTTCTGTAATGCAACTGGATTAGTTTTTAATGAATCAAAGATAGTGTAATGTGCTGAGAACACACATCTGTGCTTTGTTGGCATGACTCAATTGTAGAGTCTACAATGGATTAATAATTATCTACTTCATTCTGTCATATGGAGACGTTCAAATGGTTTTCTATTTGGAGATCTTTCTGGAGTACCTGAGCTCGCTTCTCTCGTAGGTTCCTCTGAGTCGCTGCAAAGGACGTGCCAGACTCCAGCTGCTACAACTACTACTATCCATCTAATCTCTCTCTCTCTTCATCTCCTTCTATCCCTTTTTCCAACCCCAACTCGGTCTCAGCAGATGGCTGTCTAACATGAGTCTGGTCCTGCTGGAGGTTTCTGCCTATTAAAGGAAGTTTGTCCTTGCCGCTGTAACTTGCTAAATGCTGCAAAGACTGAGTCCTGTCTGTAAGATGGGACTGGATCTTACCCTGTCTTGATGCTGGGTCTTTGTTAATAATTTGCTCCTGTAAAACAGAGAATCAAAGTGCATGGATGGAATTCAAAAGTTCTAAACCTTTATATCTGATAAATCTGCTTTCTGCCTCGTGGTTTGTTAATAATCCGGCACAACAGAAGGTCCAGAGAGCAGCAAACTAAATATGTTATTCATTTTATGCAGTGACAAGGGTAGGGCTGGGCGATAATTCAGTAACGGTAATTATCATGATATAATTTTTCTCAACATAAAAACAACAAATGTTTGAGAAAAAATGTATACATGTTTAAACGCCCGTATTCCACAGTAACCTTAAAAGGGAGTACACTACTCACAACAATACTCTATAAACTGATACAGAGCAAACAAAGTGATATTTCTTTGTTGCAAATGTAAATCAAATTATGTAAATGACTTCAACCTGAGGAAAATAAGAATCTAAAAACTTAATCTCGTCTTACACAACGTCTAAAATGAGGGATTCAAGAAGCTTATCAGAGAACTAAATCCAGATACAAGCTAACAAGTCGGATTTCTTCAACTCTCAAAAATCTGCCTTTAAATGTAAATGAAATAAGGATTTTATATTCATCGTGATAATTATCAATATCGACTAATATGAAAAATGTTATTGGGATAACATCTTTACGATATCGTCCAGCTCTAGTCAAGGGCACCCACTGATATCCGTCTACATATCTTAAGCTGTATCATGGGGGGAAAACATTTATTTCACTTTATGCTAAATGCAAATAAAGGCTACCAGTCAGCCTTATTTGCATCATCCTACACTGGAGGACAAATGAATCCCCTCTTAAAACAATATCTGCTTCATCAACCTCCATAAATCCTTTGTATAAGTGAGATATAGCAGCAGGCTGGATATTTATTTGAAATTCATCAGCACTCACCGTATAATACAAACAGTAATTCAATAACTTTCACAGGAGAGCCCACTCAAGCGGTGACCATTTGCCGTGATGGGTTCTTTCTGTGAGAGCCGGTGTCGGCTCTCTCAAGGCCGAGCCCGGCGAGTTAATCTCATCAGCTCTGTTATACAGACAGGCTAATGTACGGAGCAGCGGCAGGATGAGCTCAGGGCTGAGGGGTCAGTATTGATGAGCTGGTGGAAGTCGCAAAGAGGAGGGAAGGATGAATGGAGGGGTGAAAAGTAGAGACAAGGCGAGTTTGATAATGGGTTACTTGACAAAGGAGCAAAAGAGGGATGATGTTGTACTCCAAAGGCGCACACAAATAAACCCTCTGTTCTTTTTCTGCCCTGTTAGGCCATATGGGTGTGCATGTAGTTGGTTTTCCCACACTAGAGATGGAAATATAAAATTAAGTCCCTGGGGCTGCTAGATTTAGCAAAGATGTGTTCACACAGGCTGACGTCATCAACACTGCCAGCCCTCTGGGGGAATGTGGCAAATATCATATATCTCTACAAGGAAGAGAAGAAGGAGGATTCTGTGCATGACATTCTGACTCTACTTCTCACTTTACTCGCCCTCTTTCTGGACTAAAAGCTGCAAACTCACACGTTAGTGAGAGACGCCACAAAATCCCTTTCCCACAAACAATCCAGTCCCAATAGATGTTATTACTAATATGACAGCAGCAAATGTAATACACAGCAAATAATGTGAAAAGCTCACATCAGGGAGGATTTGTAATTTCTCTGGACTTTTGATCGACTACCAAAAGAGTGGCAGAGAAATGAACCTTTGCACTGCTGGTACAGAGCTGTTATTTCAACCAATATGTAGTTTATACATAAATCCAAACAAGGGAATCAGCGTATAATAAGGGTGTATACAACATTAACTGTTGGTTTATTCTGCTATTAAAAGCCCAAGATTTATTATTCCTTGGGCGTCCAAGTTGAGTTGTTATCATCTGGATCAACAACTCCGTCAGACCACAGAGACAAGGTTAGGTGAAAAGACAAATCTACAGCGATGTTGTTCCAGCCTTCTACAGGAGGTTAAATATACTTTCTATTCACTTTTCAGAGACTCCATCCACCCACATCAAAGCTTCAAAAACCCAAATGAATACAAAAAAAAATACACCGGAGCAGGGCAGTTTATCTTCAATGAAACAACTTCTATTTTGAAGCCACAGTAGTGCCAGACAAGCTTTAGGGCTAAATGTGTCTCCGTCTATCACTGCTGCTTTTACTGTCTTTAACAAAACATTAATCCCCTTTATCAAGTTTAATGCTTTAACTCATTTAATTAAGTGTCTCAGATTGAACACTTGTCTAAAGCTTTAGTTAGACAGATCTTAATATAAGGTAAGATAATCCCTGGACTTTAAGAACAGAGCATACAGAAGACGTACTAAGGATGCACAATATTATCGGCACGTTATCGGTATCAGCTTTAAAATGAACTACCAGATATCGGCCAACACGGCGATATAATTAACCAATAAAATAATGGGCTGCTGCACCCATGTTGGGCTCGTGTTTCAAGTTAAATTTTAATATAAGCAGCAGTCTGTAAGGTACATGTTGCTGACTAATTTAGGCACATTTACTGTCAAAGAGTAAACCATTTTATTTAATTTGGGTTTAATTGCTGAACAGTTGCACTTTTCACATGTTCTCTGTGAACAGAGGTTAGGTTTACTTACTATGTCAAATGTGAAATTGGCCAAATTTGCCCTGGTTGTGGAGGATTGTTATGATTGTCTCAGGGAGAGCATCATCCAAGTTTTATGTAGGATGTATCTTTTTGTATGAATTTTGTTTGAAAGCAATCGCCATAAATAAATATGCAGTTTTAAGTATTAAGTAATTTTCTTATTTTGCACAAGAAATTAATATTACATCAGAAATGTGATAAGAGTATCAGCATAACACTGTACGCTAATTCCAATACAGACAAGAACTGATGATCTCTGCAATTAGGTGTGCGGAAAAAAAATATCGGTATCGGTTATCGGCTAAATGAGTTGTAAAAATATCGGCATATCAGCAAGAAAATCCAATATTGTGCATCCCCAATATATACAGCATTATCAGGTTTCATGTGCACAATCTAGCTCTAGAAATTGCATCATTAATTGAAAATAAAAGCCTGAGGGCTGCTGGTCTTTGGATTCAATGGTGTAATGGGAGAAGACAGTTTTGTACACAGACATTTATATCAAGGCCAAAGCATTACAATGGCTACCATTATCTCCACTTCACTAATGCAGCCATGACAGTACAGGCACTGACTGGTATTGGGTGCATCTCAGGCAGCCGAGTCTCCGGTGTCAGTTCACTGCTAGTATCTGAGCTCACAGAGCTATGACTATGGTAGCCCAGATGGAAAAAAAAAAGAGCTTGTGCTGATGTGCTGGAGGAAAATAAAATGTAATAGTTAACAGGTAAGTCCTTAAAAAGAGAGAGGAATAGGAAAAGCCACACTCCCTTCCTTGGTAACTCTTAGCTGAGGGTCTGTGATGATGTGCAGTCTCCCAGGAGGGGCTGAATGCAGAGTGGGAAACAAAGCCCTGCTTACTTTGGGACTATTCCCAGGACAAGGCTCTTTCTGGGTGTGCTTATATCGTCAGCACAGTGCGAGGAAAAATAACCTCAAAGCGATGAGGGGAAAAAGGACCCCCAAGAAGACAAGACATGAAAAAAATGGAGTGAGAGAGAAAAAGAGAGAAAAGGCAGCATGATTTCCCCTTCAATTGCATAGAGCACTTAAACTGACAAGCACTTTTCAGCACAGAGCAATCAGGACTTAGTGACAATGGTTTCTATGCTCCTGTATGTGCTGTGTTTACTCACTCAATGTAATGTACTGTGCAATATCCATTAACAGCAGCAGCATTTATGCTCCTAGGGCGTGTACTTGCTTGAATAGAACTCGTCCTTCACCTGAGCTAAGTAATTACTACAGAGACCATCATGTCTTCACCCACGTTACACAAAATACGGAGAAGTGACGTGAATCACTGGCCTTTAAAGAGCTCACATTTGAGCAGTTTTATGTTTCAAAAACACTTCTCTTGCTTACACCGAGCTATGAATGTTTCAACCACTCACTATCACAGAATGAGTAGCCACTGCCCCAATTAGATTGCTCTGACGCGCCGCAGAAGGAAGGCCAGGTGTTGAAACACTGTGCTTGGATGAGTTGCATCACGGCTTAACAATGAGCGTGGCCTAATCCGGAAGACAGCAACTGATTATGCTTATGCACTGTAAATAGAAAGTCTGTGGGGCAACTGCATCAGGTGTGTGGGAGGTGACAAGCACGGTGGCTTAAAGTAGAAATATGGAAAACACAGCTCTGTTCAGTGGTTTGTTTTTTGACTTGTCCTCCTGGCATCAAATCAGAGGACATAATCGTCTCAACAGGGATTTAAATAAAAGGTTTCCCTGCTTACCACAACAAACAGAAGTAGAAAAAAAATGTTGTTGACTTACCTGAACAACTTCTATTCCTCTTTTCCTGGAAATGAAAAAGAAAAAGGCCATTAACAGTATGAAATGAAACAATGATCATCTATCAAAGGACTTAAAATCTGTAAGACGGGATGTACACTACCAGTCAAAAGTTTGGAGACACCTTCTCATTCAAGGGTATTTATTTTAATTATTTGACACTGTAGATTAATACTGAAGACATCAAAACTATGAAAGAACATATAGGGAATTATTTAATGAACAAAAAAGTGTTAAACAAAGCAGAATATGTTTTATATTTTAGATTCTGTAAAGTAGCCCCCTTTTTCCTTCATGACAGCTTTGCACACTCTTGGTATTCTCTCAGTCTGCTTCATGAAGTGGTCTCCTGGAATGGTTTCTAATTAACAAGAGTCTTGTCAAGAGTTCATTTGTAGAATGACTTGCCTTCTTAATGTGTTTGAGACCATCAGTTGTGTTCAGAGGTAGGGTTAGTACACAACGGATAGCCCTATTTGACTACTGTTGTAATCCATATTATGGCAAAACCAGATTATTTCATAGTTTTGATGTCTTCAGTATTAATCTACAATGTTGAAAATGATTAAAATAAATAATGAATGAGAAGGTGTGTCCAAACGTTTGCCTGGTAGTGTTCATGTGTTCCAGATGTAACACAGCATCAATGAAGCAGAGTTATTCAGCAATACAGAAAACAAACCCCCCGCTCAGCGCTCGCAAACACTACTTTTCATAAACAGCACACAAATACAAATCGCACATTAATTAAAAAAAAACAGATCACTATGACTTGTTGAAACAAAACCGTACACAAGAGGAACCTGGACAGGTCTGCTGTCCTGTATCTGACAGTGCACAGCAGTATTTACACAAGCCACCATTTGTGCATATGTTTTAATTTGAGATGACTTCCTCTCGTTTTAGAGAAGAGGATTTTCTCTCTCGAAACCTGTCAAACCACACAACGTGTCCTTTGCATGTTCACACCTTCTCAATTTAGATAAACTGAAAACTAAAAACAACAACACATACAACAGAAGGAAGACATGTGGGAACTCGCTCATGCAGCTTGATGTCTGGCGAAGAGACGCAACATAAAACCAAGCTTAAATGACAGAAACAACACATCTCTGAGTTGTGGGAATTTTTATGACAAGGACGGAGGCGGTCTAACTCTGGGATGTCTGTCCCAGTTGTTTTTGAGGTTACAGCCCCATGGTAACAGCCGTGCAGCCATTCACTGCTTCACAACAATGTGGATATTTAATACTGCAGCTGGCGTGTTTCATGTGGTGTGAATGGGGCCTTCAGTTTGGTCCCATCTCAGATATGGAGATCATCTGCACTCCTATATTGTTACGCAGCGAGCAGATTGAATGAGATGAAGGAGAAGAGGGCCCACTGGAGAGGGGGAACAGGGTCAGGACTTACTGGAACATGGAGGTGTAACGAAAAACAAGTCCCTAAGGAAGGGCCGGCCCATGGCATAGGCAGTATAGGCAAATGCTAGGGTCGCTGGCCTTCCATAGGGGGCACCGCTAAATGTGAGGAAGAAAACTTGAAGACAATAGGAGAAACAATAGTGTTTTATCTCATTTAATTTTGGATTAAATTGCGGAATGACGACAGTAAACATTTAAAAGCTTGTGATTCACTTTTGGTTTTAAAAATAATGGTATGCAAATCAGTTTTTGAAGTCTTTAAGTGTTCGTGATTTACCTGTTTTTGTTTAGTTGTTGTCGTTTTCCTTACACTTTGGAAGCTGTTAGCTTAATTAGATAGAAAATGCAGGCTAGGCTTAAATAAGCATTTTACTTCTTACTGTTGTTCAAAGTGTCTGCACTGTGAAAATGATTGTTATATAATGACTGAATAAATTCTACTACTATTAAATTATGCATTTTGAAATTGTATTATTATTTTCCTGCTAAATATCTGTGTTATTACCATTTTATTAATGTTTTTTTAGAGGTCATTTTTATTTTAAAACAAAAGTAACCTGTAAAACATAAAGCTGGATGTCAGTTGTCTTTCAGTGTATATATGATGCGATTGCTGGAGTTGGTTATAATACAAGGGGCACCACTTAAAATCTTGCCTAGGGCACCAAGTCGGTTAGGACCATCTCTGCGCTGAGGTTTGTTAGTTGATGTGACACAGATGTGGCCACTACATAACTGTATAGTATTACAATGTTTACACACAGCTGTTTGAACTCTTAATATTTAAATAGCATGACAGTTCAAATTAGTCAGGGATGTGTCTACAAGAAACATTCAAACCACATCAAACCTTTAGAGTAGACAGATTAACATTCTCATTGAAAGGGACAGACAGAAACAGTTAATGCAGGCTAGCCAGGTGAAGCAGTTTTACCTGTTTGGGACGTTAAACTACGCCGCCTGTTCCTTAAAATCAATGCCAATCCCTTCTTTACATTTTAATAGATTTCAAACTGATACTTTCCACAGCTTTTAAATATTCACACTCTTTCCACTGCAGCTGTGAACTGTATCGTGTTGGTGAAAAAAACACAGCAAACAGTGCGTGCAGCTCGGTGTAATCTCATCACACTCGTCCTCGAATTGTAATAACCTTGCCTTGACGGGACTAAGTGACAATATTTTCATATTATCCAACGACCCTCAAGCTGGCGGTTCTCAAGGGCATCACTTTTTCCAAATCAAGTACATCTGAGTCAGTAAGAGGCCTCGAAATTTGTGCGTAAGCTAATTGGGCTAAATGTAGAAAAAAAAAAAAAAACTCAAGTGGCTCTGACAAGAAAAAAGCCCTCAAGTCCAGCTGTACAAGACAGGGCCGACTCCACACTGAAACACTCAAAGTGTCAGCTGCACGCCACACGATGAGGGGGAGGAAACCTGGTCAGTCTGTATCACATGTAAAGGTGAAACATCTACCTTTGATTTCACCTCCTTACATCTTAGAAGCCCTGATCTACCTGTAAACTGAAAAGTCAAAGTGCATGGAAGGAATTCAAAAGTGCAAAACCTTTATATCTGATAGTCTGCTTTCTGCCTCATGGTTCGTTTATAATCCGGCACAACAGAAGGTCCAGAGACAGTTTGCAAATAACACACCCTTCCTTTCAGAGCTGTGAATCCCTAAAGGACAAAACGCCTTTTATAAAACAGCTTATTATGTAAACAGAGCCACACATGCAAAAAAAAGTTTGCCTTACTTCCACCTTTTTTCTTCCTCTTGAAGATAACTTTTGTTATGCGGTAGGCGAGGTCAGTAAAATAAGAAGCAGGGGACGAGTTTAAAGAATGAAACGTTACACCCATTTTTACTGTGTGGCTCATTTCCATTTAAACATACTGGTGTTTGTTGTTGTTTTTGTTGTCTTGAATAACACCCACTCATCATCAGACTCGATCTTCTCGGTTTCTGTCACAGGCACCAGATCTTCACACTTTTCCTTTTCTTCTACCACCTTTTCTATTAAACAGCCTTCAGTCTGACACCGAGAGAAGAAGGGGGATATGCAGGATGCATGGATGGAGGCACGGAGGGTGGAAGGGGGCGTCACTAGGAGCTTTATGAAGAGATTAAAAATGTTTTGTGGATTACTGTGGTAATCTGTACTGGCTCAACCAGGTCACTTTGTGAGGCACCAGTCCTCTTTTTTAAAAAAGAAAAGTGAAAATGCTTCAAAGCACCAGTAGGTCAGGTGTGTTGTCAATGTGCCTTCTAGTGCTTAAATGTTTTTTTTCCCCCATTCTTCCCCACTAACACTGTTTGTGTTTTCAGGATAAACACAGCCCTCACACAGCACAGGTAACGAAAGAAAGATGATAGGGCTGCAGACACACCTTGACATCATTCTCCAAATCTAGCACACACTCAAATCAGAAGAGGGAGAGGAAACATCCACTGAAGTCACTGCTATTGAGAAAACCCATGCCCTACTTTATAACACCTTATATAACATTTTACTTGGCTGGAGATGGATAAGCTACAACAAGATAACATGCACACAAGTGTCGTACAGATGCCTTTTGTGAAGCAAGGGAATCTGACAAACCCTTGCTGCTGCAGAATGACTCTCTTCAACAAATGTATGTTCTGTTAGTTTACAACTTCTCACAACTATAGATAAAAAGAGAAGACTTGCCTGGATAAAACTTCAACACATTTGAGATAATGTGATGGTCAAAGGTTAACTTTGAGAGGAGATGTTTAACAACAGCCCACACAAACCTGCCTTACAGTTCCACCCTTCAGGACAGGTTATTGACTAAATAAAAGCACCTGTTTTAGCAGCTCGTCCTGTTCTACATGCACCTACAGGCAACATCAACCTACCTGCCTCAAACATGTCCTTATTGCACCTTGTTTCAACAAGCACACTAAGAGAAAACTCAAGTGCTGTTGATTATTTAAGAGCAAGGAAGTTACCAATGCTGAGTTTAGGTACAAGAGCGAAAGTTCAAATACAAAACTGCAAAGGGGCTTTTAGCTGTAAGAGGAGATGATCAGCCCCCTTTGTCATTGACTTGTTAGAATAAAACGTACTTTATTAATCCCTGAAGGGAAATTCAGGCACCTGGAGGATAAAAGGATTTTAAAAAATCACATAAAATAAGGAATTCAGGTGTCTGTCAGCTCATCTCCCATTGGCTAGAGAGTTATGAAGCCTAATGGCTGAAGGGATGAATGATTTTCTGTATCTCTTAGAGAGATGAGCCGTCCACTGCTGCTGTCTCTCTGGTCCACAAAGAAGTTGTGAAGTGGATGATCTGTGTAATTTAGAATGGCCTCTAGCTTCTTCTGTGTGCATCTCTCCATCACAGCCCCCTGTGAGTCCAACCTGGTTCCAATCAGTGCCAGCTTTTTTCACTAGTTATGTTATGGAGGAGTACTGCTGTGTCTGCAGACTTCTAAATTCACTTTAATTGTAAATAATGCCAGTCTACATTACTTCAATTTCACATGGTGTAAAACATTTCCAACTCACTTAAAAAAAAACATGAGACCCTCCAAAAGAAAGTCAAATGTGCCCTATCATGGTCTGAGTTCACTTCTCCTAACGGAATACTTTTCAACCGTTATAATCTTCTGAGGCTTACTGAGTACAATGACCTCCAGATTGCCTGTATAATGCACCAGACTGTCCACAAATTGAACCAGAAATGGTGTGAGCTCATTCCTATTTTCCTACCTATGCACACACATGCCACCAGAATTAAAAAACCTAATTACTGGGAACAAAACAAATGTTAAAATGTACCAGCTTTAGCATTGTATGCAAAGGGCCCCAGATAAGAAATGAGCTTGATGATGGGTTAGAAATGTCACACTCCATCTCCATCTACAAGAAAAAGCTACAATTGCAACTTCAGGCAATGTTTGATTAATTTACTGATCATATCAATGCACCCACTAATCTATATGTATAACCATAACATTGGGATTTTCTGTTGTGTGTTTTTTATGTGTCTGTTAGTATGTTGTTGTTGTTGTTGTTGTTGTATCTTGTCTGTTGCCACTTTATTCATGGGAAATTGGGCCCCCTATTAGAGTATTTCTCAATTGCTAAACACATTTCTCGAAATCCACCACGCTCTTCTCAACACTATAAGCGTAAAAACACAAATTTCAAACTACATTCACCAAACCTCTGACTCTTTCTGCAAAACCAAACAATGTTGTCAGATCATACCCCAAGTCAATCAAAATTAAAATTAATACTGAGCAGTCATTACACACTACATCAAACATTTAAAACAACGCTCAGGATATGAAGCTGTAGAAATGATGTTTATTGAAAAAAATAAAGTAAACACAAATATAAATGAGAAGAACATGGTCTATCACAGTAGCTCGGATTTCATCAGAAATTACTGTTCTTTGTCTTGCTTGATTTTGCTCCCCTCCTCTTCCTCCTCAACCACCTCTTACACACAGTCTTCCTCAGATTATTTCTGTCCACTGTACAACCTTCAACAACCAGTGCTCTCTGAACTGGCTTCTACTGGTTTCCTCACATCATTAGCCACCAGCTGTTGTTTAAGCTGTGACACCTGTGCTTCAAATGTGTTTAACTTTTGCTACCTGTGCTTACCATTATGCATCACAGTGCATCACAGTGCAACATGTGTTTTAGTGAGTGAGAATGTGTTTGCAAGTTGTGTCTAACAGGTGAAAAGTGCTGATGGTTTTGCCAAAAGAGAGACTGATTCAATACATGGGTTCAGGCGGCTAAGGAATTCAGTTCAGACAATAGGGTTTAGCGTTTCGGCGATTGAGAAATACTGTAAAAGCTTTGAATAGCTTCCTTGGGGTCACGCCTTTCCACACATCCAACCATTATGAAAATGTTCACTGAATATATAAAGATGTACATTTGTGATGATGTGTGTGAATAAACTAAACTAACTACTATGAATGGACACCGAGCTGGTTCTGGTAGTGGCTCAAAAATCACCTGACCTGGACTCTGTAAATGTTTGTGTTGGGGAATGGGGGGTCACATACCTGCACAAATCAGCAAAGGCCTGAAAATTCAGCTTCTTCATCTTCTTCTCACTGAGCCAGTACCCGACTCTTCGGCCTTTCAGGAAGGTCTGCATGTCCACTGTTCTCCTGGTCCTTCTCTGGGAGGTAAATGGTGTCTCTGAAGGCTCAACCTGGAGGGGGGAAAATCCAGGAAACAACCGTGTGAGGTGAAGTGAGTGCCACAAGCAGCAATGAGGGAAACACTCAAGTGCACGACTCGGTTAGGAAAACTAAACACAACCCTAAGAGGCGCTCCCTACTAGTCGTGTGTGACATTATGTAGTTTCCAAATGTCTTATTACAGTGAATGTAGCTCAGCATCAAACACTCACACTGACCCTCTTTTGGCTAACCTACACTGCTAACGTTAGCTCGCTAGCTAGGTAGTGACAACCTGCATAGCTTACATGCAATTAGAAAACGTATGCTTGCTTGCTAACACGCTTCCCACCCATATAGTGACCGAACATATTCACCCCTCGTCCCAATGAGTTTACAAAATGTAGCAGCTAGCTTAAAGATGAAGCAACTGCCCCTCAGTACGTCAACGACACAGGCTGTGTGGAGCTAGCTGTAGAACTAACCTGGCAGTTTTAGCACAGCTCCTCCTGATTGTGTCTCCTCTTCACAAACTAGCTCGGATAGTTTCCCATTCTCAGTCCGTCCAGTAAAGAAGGAGTAGGAGTTTTCCCAACGAGATGACAGATGACAGGCACAGCTTGTGTTTTCTCTCTCTCTCTCTCTCTCTCTCTCTCAGTCTGAATCGAGCAGCAGCACACACCCAGGATCCAGGAGACTGATGCTGCCTTCAAGAGCACCTCGGAAAATACCACTCCCACCCGGACGAATCATAGCGTGTCCTGAGTCCACGTGGTTCTGTGCTTTCATTATCCATTAACCTTTATTCCATTTTCTTGAGTTATAGATTAGTCGAATTGTGAAGTGCCACAAAAATATTAAAACGCCCACTACTACTCAAAGTGCTCATTAACCCTCCTGTTACCCTCAAATTGTCTAACATCTTTTATCCTTGGGGTCAATTTGACCCCAGCAATTTAACCCTGCTATTACCCTCAAATTTACTAACGTATTTCATCCTTGCTGTCAATTTGACCCCAGCAATGTACCCCTCCTGTTACCCTTACATTTACTAACATCTTTTATCATGGTGTCAATTTGACCTCAGCAATTTAAACCTCCAGAAACTGATTGTTACCCAGGTGTATGGGTCAGGTACTTTATGTTTCCTTGTTGACTATCTAAATAGTCTTTAAAGCTGCTGTGAAGAACTTTTGTTTTGTATCCTGCTGATGGTTTATAAAGCACTGAATGGTTTAGGCCCACAGTACATTGCTGATCTGCTTCTACTTCATGAACCACCTCGACCTCTGAGGTCATCAGGTACTGGTCTGCTTTCAGTCCCTAGAGTCAGAACTAAACATGGTGAAGCAGCGTTTAGTCATTATGCACCACATATCTGGAACACACTCCCTGAAAGCTGCAGGTCCGCTCCAACTCTCACCTCTTTTAAATCAAAGATTAAGACTTTTTATTTGCCATTGCCTTCCAATCTTAACTTATTTTTACCCACTTTAAATTAAAATTTTAATGTCATTTTTAATATATTTCTAATTTTCCTTTTCTTTTCTGTTTTATTATATTTGTCATTTTAATTATGTTCTTTTATGCCTGTCTGAATGTTTCCAATGCTTTTAATGATTTAATGTAAAGCACATTGAGTTGCCCTCGTGTATGAAATGCGCTATACAAATAAAGCTGCCTTGCCTTGCCTTGTCTTGTCTATCGATTCTGGCGCCCCTTGTAGACAAAGTGACACCTCTTATCTTTTGTCCTAAACATGCAAAAGTAGTGTTTTCAACAAAAACCTCATCCTGTTGTCTTTTGACAGTCAACTTTATCAGGCAATGTGATTATTTTCCATGAAAACAGTCAAATAGACTGTTTCTGAAGCGAGATGTCCATCATCTGGTCTGACACCTACCCTCTCACCAGGCATTAAAAATGACAACAGAGAAGGTATCAGTGTTGCTGCTGATGGTCTTGTTTGCTATTGAAGGTCATAAAGAGGCATCGGTATCATTTTCAGTCTGTTTCTCAGCCAGTTCAAAACTCCTCACAGGGCCTTTAAAATAAAATATGTTTCAAGCATAAACACAATTTAAAGCATTTAGAAGGATTTTATTTGTAAAAACAAAACATCAATCATCAAACTGCTGCAAGTTTGTCATCCTCTCGTCGGCCCTGCCTTGTTTCTGTTATCAAAACGTATGACACAGGACACATCATTGAATGTCTTTAGAGACATGGTAGCTGGAAATATTATATCTCAATCTAAAGGTTGGCAATTCAATCCCAGCTCCTGCAGTAACATGTTGAAGTGTCCTTGGTTATAGTGACCTAAATACCATCCAAAACAACTAAAACAAATGTGTGTAAAATGTTGATGTTTCTTATGATATATATACAGCTAATACAGCCTAGGGTCAAATTGAATTGGAACACCGATGGGTAATTTTTTTTACAGGAAATTGGAACATAACATTTTAATTTTACGTTTTCCCAGTTGTCCCCATTAAAATAAACGTGTGGCTTTGTATCTCAGTAAGCGGATAGTTTGTCCATTATTGTATCAACTGACTGGTTTATTGTAAATTAGTCACTCCCACACACAAACTAATCTAAACAGTAAATGTCAAGTCAAGTTAAACACAACCGAATAAGAAACTCCTCAGCTTATGTGCATCTAAAAAACTATGTTTCTATGTACACTTTCAACTGGGGGATGTCTACAGGCAACTTTTTTTAGTAAAATTTTATTTTTAAGAGATTTTTTAGTCAAATGTAGGTCAGTGAATTGGCCTTGGAGTTTGCATTTAAACCAATTGCATTTTGCATAAAGAATTGATCTTCTATTTTTAGGCCTGTTGCTACATGAGTAATCAGAACACCCTCTTGCATTAGTCTCAATATGCACATATTTTCGGCGAGCGAGCGATCAGAGAACCATGCCACAGTGGCGCCATCTACTGGAAAAGCACTGCAACATCAAACAGCCGGTTTTATGTTATAGATGCTCAGCCAAAAAACAAACATGTAATATCCCAACTGCGTTACCTAAATTTGTAGAAAGCTTTTGTGTATTTAAAGATTTGAAAAAGGATTATCATATTTCTTACCCTATTATTATTATAATTATAATTATAATTATTATTATTATTATTATTATTATTATTATTATTATTATTATTATTATCATTATTATTATTCTTAATATTATTCTTCTTATTATTAATATTATTACCTTGAACCTACCTTGAGGACAGGTATTTAACATCCTTAACCTTGAGACTTTAGTTAATCCTTTACAGTATTGATTGTCGTGAATTTATTGGGTTGCCAAGCTAAGCTAATTTTTGTCCACTAAAAATAAAATAGGATTTTCCTTGTAGGCTAAATAAACCTATTAGCCTTTAGGTCAAACTTTTTTTCAATTTTGTAGGTTGTGCCAACTTTTAGCTGCATCATTCAACTATAGTGGTGCATTCATTCACTTACAAACTATTAATTTCAATCAAATCTGTGGTTGCCAGGTTAACAATCTTTTGGATTTTCTCTTCTGTCTGTTTGCTGATTACAATTTTTTTTTTAATTTTTTTTATATATAATTTTATTTTATTGTGTGCAGGTCCAAATACATCAGTACATCCTGTGATTCAAATAATTAGTCATATTGATTCCAAAGAATACAAAATAAAATAAAAATAAAAACACAACAAACAAGCGAAAAACAAAAACAAAACAAAGAAATCAAATTTCATTTCATAGATTATGTGTTGTTCATTCACATTACAGTTATGTTAATTTGATCTCACAGGTAGTGGGTATCCCTTACACCCACTCTGACATGTTTACACTTGTCCACCATACACCTTCACCGACATATAGACTCCCACCTACATCAATACCAACTCCCACCCACATCCACCCACCCACCCACCCACACACCCACACACACACACACACACACACACACACACACACACACACACACACACACACACACACACACACACACACACACACACACCTGCGCTAATATAACATGCTGATTACAAAAATTAAATACCTTAAAAAATCATAATTTTAATTTGATTTTGTTACACATCTTATACAGCTCTATTCTCAGAGTTGTTATAATAAGAATAAAAATAATAATAACACTTATTTGTACAACACTTTTCAATACAAGTAACAAAGTGCCTCACAAAAACAATTAGAAGGAGAGAGGCAACAAAAGCAAACTGATAGTAAAAGCAGAGGTAAAACGTAAAATGGTATGTGTATGGCACATGCTTCTCTCATTAGACGAGTTATGTTCACTGTTTTTTGCTGTAGATAATCCATCAAATGTATTTTTTTGTCTGAATTTGTTGTCTGTTTTTTTGTTTGTTTGTTCTGCTCTGCCTTTTGTTTTGTTTTATTTAATTGTATTGTCATTATTTGTGTCTTTATTTGAATGTTTGTAAAAACGAATACATTTCAAATCATAAAAATAAATAAATAAAAGCTTGACTATCAAGGTGTGTCTTGAGTAGTGAAATATGGGATTATGATCCCATCGAAGTTTTTCAAAAACTAAAATTCTGATTTTTTTTTACCTTTAAAAGACCCAAAGGATTTCTTTATCAATTTTGCTTTATTGGCATGAACAAAGACATGTTATTGCCAAAGCACATAAATTCATAAACATACATTACTACTTTAGAATAGATTTTAAGATTATTTTATTGGTTTTTAAATCTCTTAATGGTCTTGGCCCTTCTTATTTATCAGATTTCATTGTATGAAAAGCGCTTTATAAATAAAGTCTGATTGATTGAATGATTGATTATCATGAGCTGCAATTTATAAAACTTTGAAAAAAAGCCAAAACGTTTTGTAGTAATTGGATCCAAAACTAAATAACCAGAAGAAACATTAAGATTGGATTATATAAAGGAGTTGTAAATCCATCATAGCACACCTTATACTTTGTATCCCTGCAGCAGGTTCTACAGGATCTACAGGTGAATTGTTTCAATTGTTTCTTACGTCACTTCCTCCACGTGGTCCAGGTCCAAACTCCCGCCCGGAACAGTCGTTTGTCAACACTACTGAGCGTCTCCGACCGGTGTCTGTCTGTCTTTGTGTCCTCTCCAGTCTCTTGTAGCAGAATGGCCGAAAACAAAGACGACGCAGATAACGTGGATGTTTTAGCCAGCGAAGAGGAGCTGGAGAGGGCTTTGTGTGTGCTGGCTGGTAGCGACCCGGAAAACTGCTCTTATTCCCGGGTAAGTAAAGCTTCCTGCACCGCATCACCTCCCTGCAGCCACTGCCTTCTTTATCCTGCCACTCTGGCCATGTCGCTTTTGTTCAAATACTAGAGCTGCAGTTTTTGGGTGCTCTTTGTTGTTGTGTACTCAGTGCAACTCTGTGCGTCACGTAGACTAGACACAGCAGTTCTTAAATACATGTCTTACAATTCCTCTCAAGGGATTTGTAGACTGAGGGTCCATTCAAAAGTAAATATTGCTGATGTGTGGTAGGCTGTAGCATTTCCCCCCCTGAAAGCTGAAAAAAAGAGAAGAATAAAAAAAAAGAAATCCTCCAGGCCTTTGTTAATGAAGGCTTGTCATCACTTATACAGGCACTGCTGTTTGTATTTACCCCCCATGTGTTTATTGTTCCAGGGCTATGTGAAAAGGCAGGCTGTGTTTGCCTGCAACACCTGCACCCCCAATGCTGCAGAGCCTGCAGGAGTCTGTCTGGCCTGTGCCAATAAATGCCACGATGGACACGATATCTTTGAGCTGTATACAAAAAGGTAGATTGTTTGATTGTTTTTTGTACTCACAGTGAAAGTTCTGTCAAATTAATTTTCACACTTTGCTTTTGTAAACCACTGAAGAATCCTGTGATATTTCACATACATGTGCAATACTTAGATTTCTGGTGCAATACCTCAATACCTGTGCAATATTGTAAATTATTCCATAACATATCTTATTATTATATTCATCTACTACATGTGCACTCTGGCTTTGGCTAATTTAACTTATTTCGTGTCTGTAAAACTACTTCTACACCTTTCTTTGTACAGATAGTATTTTTATTTTTATTCAGAATTTTTGGATTTGTGTTTAGGTTTATATATTTATTGCCCTTACTGTCTTGTTTTTAAGTACCAGTGTTCCATTCACCACGTCAAATTCCTTGTGTGTGCGAGCTCACTTGGCAATAAAGCTTTCTTGAATCTTGAATCTTGTTATTTATGCTTTTCATACCATCTGATCTTTTTGATGCAGAAATTTCCGTTGTGATTGTGGAAACAGCAAGTTCGGGGAATTCAAGTGCCAACTGTCTCCTGTGAGTCCTCTAGATTCAATACAAGTTCTATCTAAATGTACCCCTCCCAGCATGTCTGCAGTTTGTTTTCTTATTGTTGAAGTTACTGCACCTCTTGTGTTTGCAGACCAAAGATGTAAAAAACGTTAAAAATCACTACAACCACAACTTCAATGGCTGCTACTGTACATGTGACCGACCATATCCAGACGCAGATGATCAGGTATCCCTTCATTTTGATCTTTGAAATGTCATTATGGTTAAATCTACTATGTTTGTCTTTGTTTACGCCTGTAAACACCTTTTGAATCACCCTGTAGGAAAACGATGAGATGATTCAGTGTGTCATCTGTGAGGACTGGTTTCACACCAGGGTAAGCAGAAGTCATTTAGTCTCTTCTCTCCTTCTCAGCATCACTTGTATAAGCCCTTCTCTGATTTTGCTGTTGTTTTGTCTTTGACAGCACCTGGGCGTCAGTGTAGGAGAACCTGAGGAGCTGCAGGAGATGGTGTGTGAGCCCTGCATGAACAAGGCTCCTTTCTTGTGGATGTATGCTGCACACTTTGCAGGTAGCTAATTAACCTGAGCTGCTTCTAAAGGCAAATCGTGTACTTGACTTTCAAATATCTAACAGGCAAATCCAGGGAGTAAACATTTTCCATTTGTCTGTTCCCCACAGTACCTCTTGTGATCAGTATTGATCAATCTGAGGAGGAGGGGCTAGAGGTGGATGTGGAAGGGGGAGCACAACAGGAGGAAGAGACTCAGTCCAGACAAAGTGGGGAGCAGGAACCTTCAACGAGCGCTGAGCACACAGAGCAGGAGGTGAGAAACAGTGAGGTTGTTTACAATGAATGTAAGGAGATATTTGCGGGGGGTAGAATAAGCTTTAAAACCCAATTTGCACAGGTGCTGACTGACGGTTCAGTCTTGTAACAGTAGATAGAAAGAAGAGTTGGAAAATGTGTTGAAGTTTTTTAAGTACTACGCCATGACAATGTAACAATTCATTCTTAGAATTTGTAGTGTATACACAGGCTGACTGTCTGGTTTATGTTTAGAACTGTTTTCGTATTTGACTCAAGAGTTAAATATGAAAATTGTCAGGGGAAGCACAAACAGCTTCTGTTTCTAGGTTACACCTGGGATGATGATATAACTGCTATTAAAAGCAGAACCTTGTAATTAAAGGAACACCTACATGTCATGACATGTTGTTACATCAGTACATGTGCTAAAGAATGAGGAAGAAGTTTCTATTACGTTTGCATGAGTACTTTTTTACTTTACTTTCATTTGAACTATGCTCTTCAGTGTTTCCAAAGAAAAAAGATCCTTGTGGTTTTAATCTTTGGAAAACATCTTTTCCCTTTACTGTCTTTATCTTGTACCTTTCAAATAAACTGATATAAAAGAGGACTGTTTTAATTGCTTGAGAGGTTGTTTTGGATCTATTCTTGAAAAGCAAACACTACATTTAACCCTGCTCTGTAACTTTGACCTGTTTATAGATTTTTAGGTTTTTTTTTGTTCAGCTGATCCTTTTTAATGCCACAAGATGGAGCTGGAGTGCTATAAGCAGATCACAGAGCAGGCTCCAGCTCCTGTTAACGTGCTTTCCCCTCCTCTGGGTAATTAGAGGAGAAATGACCCATGAGGCACAGCTTCCCCTGCTCTGTCGACGGCCTTGGCCCGGCTTCACAGGACAGCTTACTGTAAACTGGTGATTTTCATCGCCCAATCATGTCATCATCTCAGTCGTCCCGAGGCTTCCCCAAATGAGTCTGCAATGCTGTGCAAAGATTTTTTTTAAGTTGAGGTGTTGTCATCATCACCATCCCATTTTCTGATTTTATTTCCTATAGGATGATGCAAAGAAGACCTCGCCTTGCAAACGGACCCATGATGAAATGACTAGCAGCTCTAGCACGACGATGACCATGGCCTGCAGGCTGACGGAGCTGCAGGTTCAGGGGCTGGAGAGAGCGAGACAGGGAGCGGTGTTCTGGCCTTACAGTTGGCGCACCAAACTGTGCACATGCACAAGCTGCAAGGTAAACTATGAGTACTTTGGTAGAAGTAAAAATATAGCAGGTGTTTGCTTAACGTGATTCTGGTTCACGTAAGACATCTGAAGTATTTCTAATCCCCTATTATTAATTGCTGTGTGTTTCAGAGGGCCTATGTGGCTGCAGACGTGCAGTTTCTAATGGATCAGTCCGACACCATTCTGGCCTACGAGAACAGAGGTCTAGACGAGCCGTTTGGGCAGCACCCGCTCATGGCACTGACAAACTCAATGAACCGTGCGCAGCAGCTGGAGGTCATTTACGGTGAGCAGGGGGAGGATGTAGGCTGTAATGTGAAATTTATAGGCGAGGCAATTGATTGAGACTAATTAATCATTCGTCCTTCCCTCAGGTTTCAATGAGCTGACAACTTCCATCACAGCGTTTTTAGATCAGTGTGTTGCTGAAGGAAAGGTGAGAACTGGACAATACATTACAAGCATGTTCTCTAGTTAGAATTAAACATAACAAGGCCGGCTATTTGATCCCTGGTTTTTACTTATTCACCCACAGGCAGTGCCGGTTTCACTTTACATGATGAATTTGCAAATTTGTCATCAAGATTCATGTTCGGTGGATATGTGGTTTAGTGTGTGTGCTTTCTCCAAACCTCAAATCTGATCCATTCCTCTCCTTTCTCCATCAGACGGTCACAGTGGAAGCCGTCCACGAGTTTTTTGAGGAACTGCGAGCCAGAAAAAGACGCAGAACTAACGCAGGATACCAATAACAAGGTGGCCCCGCTGCTGTCATGTTCTGTTTTCACATGGTGCTCAATGAATGTGCAACTCGGAAGACGATTCCCTCTATCAGCGGAATAAAAGCTGAAATGCTGCAAACAATGTGATCCTAATGCTTGAAGAATGAATGCAACTACTGACCTGCAAAGTGTTGCATAAGATGAAGGGCTGTGAGCTTTGAGCAGACTTCATGTCCATTTTTTATGTTTAAATCGACACCTTAACTTGAAACTCTATGAGCAAAAATAGTTGTTTCAGCACTCTATTCAGTTGCCTTGCTACATTGTTATGACCGTCTCACATTAACAAAATGCTGCCGTGTAAACATGTCCTGTGTATAACGTGTTAAAACAGTTAGGAGCTTTCTGTGGTGGTGACTGGTTGAGAAATATGTTTGTGAAAGTGATGTGAAGATATGTGATTGTTTTAAACTTCAAAATAAAAAGTTTCATGTGTTTCTAGTGCAAAACAAACAAACAATCAGAGATCAAAGTAGTTCCATAATATCAAACCAGTTTATTTTGAGGATGCCCAAGTTGACCACTGTTATGCACCTTTTGAGGCGACAGTAGAAAAATAGATTCAGTGAAACTAAATGTAACTTAATATCAATCTACAAACATGTTTTCTATGATACTGTACAAGTACAGGGTACCTGTTAAAATTCAACACAAGCAATCACACGTTTCAGATGGTTCCATTTGAAAAGGTGCTAAATAACACTATGTACACAAAACGGGCTACATGAGATTTCAAAGAACTTTTTTTTGATGCAGGCTGGTAAGCTGGTAGAAAAGAGCTTGCATAGACATCAAAGTCACTTCTCCAATAAAAGCCCAGCCGCAGGCGGGGGAAGGCACTGACTTCTCTACAGCAAAGAGCAAAACAAGGGATTTTATTCAATGGAACATTGTCCTGGAAAATATAACAACTAACCAACATGAACATAGGGAGGAATCTGGAGTTTTTGCATTTTTTCCCCATGAAGCAACCTAGATGGAAAAATGATTTTTCTGCTTGGCAACTTCATCACTGCTAGGATGAGAGCTAATGTCTTCAGATCCTCCATGTATTCCTGCTACTTAACAGTAAAAGGAAAAGAAGGGGGAAAACATCTCTACTTATATGGTACTCCACACCACCTACAACATTGAACAAACTGCCCTAATGGATAACACTTAACAAAATAGGTTCTGCGACACAATCATTGTTTTTATACCACACATTCTTAGTGAGACCTCATGACAAAGACAAGTACACAGTGTTGTCCACTACAGTAAAAACACAAACCTTCAACATCCACTAAAATGTGATAGAAACCGTTTTTAAAAAAAATCATCAGAAATTCATGTGGAACTCGTTTCATTATATACATTTTCCATTGGAGATATGAGCCAGCAATCGCCAACTTTCTTTCATAAAGATTCCTTTTTGTTCTCAATTTGTTTGTTCCTTTTTCCCTTCAGCTTTTCGACCGGTGGATTCGACAGTGCAATGTTTCTCGTGTGTGAGGTTGTGTGCCAACTGTTGGCTGTAACAGGCTTTTTTGTGTGTACTCTTGAGCTACTGCTGATGCAGTTCTTAACAGTATATTAAACAGTAACAACTCTGACTGTGCATGTCCACAATCCTCTGTGAGATGCAGAGATGTGGGCCTGATGTATATACATGGTTTGAGCATTTGGGTTCAATGACATCCTCCTTTTTACAACTCAGAAAAACTACAGTGAGTGAGTCCATTGTGAGCAGAACAGTCAAATAAGCAATTAAGAGGGGTTTGCGATATAATGACATCATACTTAATTGAATAAAAGGTAGCTAAAACTGAATATTACAAGCGCTGATTAAGGCTTTAGATCTGATTACTTGATGCTATTAAACAGAACAAAAAAGGAGCTCTCGCACGCTGACTGCTGCACTCTGTGCCAAAGACTCACTGATATGTACAAACAGACCTGACTAAAGATGAGTGTACAGTACTGAGATTGTCTAAACACCTGTGAAGTTATCCAAACACACACACACACACACACACACACACACACACACACACACACACACACACACACACACACACACACACACACACACACACACACACACACACACACACACACACACACACACACACACACACACACACACACACACACACACACACACACACACACACACACACACACACACACACACACACACACACACACACACACCTGTTCCAGCTGAAAAAACAATAGCCCAGGACTTGATCACTGTGCATCAGTTATGACCCCTATATTTCCTGCTGTATCTCAGTAATAAACCTGCATGTGCGCTTCCTGCTCCCCCTTCTATCTGAAAACTACAGACTCCTGCCTCTAGGCTGGACTCTGAGGCTGCTATAGCTGGAGTCCAACAAAATAATCAGAGTGGGTAACAGGAGAATGACGAGCACTGATGACCTACTTCCCATCTGATCCAGTTCCTGCTTTGTGTGTCCAAGACTCAACCTATTACTCATCAGCGCTGCAGATCCTCGGCCAAAGTATGGAACTAGTCAGGTGGATCGCTTGCTACAGGAAGAGATGAAAATGTGAATTTACATACGATCTTATCACAACTCTGTTTCCCAGACTGGCAATCACTGTAAGCTTGCGTACTTAGAGATTCCTCTCCTGTCGTCTCCCCATTCTGTGCCGAAAACAATCAAAAGACAAAGAGAACTTGTGAATGAAGTCTTTGTTAATAACTGAGCTACATTTAGTGTTATGACCTCTGCATGCAGGATTCACGCAGCGTGGAGTTAACCTCACTCTTTACAATCAAACAATCAATCCCAGCAGAGCCTGAGTCATCCTCTAAAGCAGCAGGACAATGCAGGCCTCGCAGAGATCAATTACAGGCGTCAACAATTAACCTACAGCTCTCACTCTTTCCTCACCCTGGCTGTGTGATGGATAGCACAGTGTGATAGAGGTAGGACACAAGGACAGAACCTATAAATAGCAACCATCAACCACCCCGTTCCCCTGCTGCTCTCAAACACACACACATATGCAGGCACACATTTAGTGCTTTGCCGTCCACTGAGACGGACAGCTACTCGTCACACGTTCCCTTTTCTCAGCTCAACCCCAGGTCTTCAGCCGGGGTTAAAGTGCAGATTTCTTATAAGGGTAGTCGGGCTTGCTGGGTGACCTGCGGTCCCTGGTGATCTCCTCGCTGACACTATTCCTGTGAGCCTGCTGGAGGCCTGATGACTCTCCTGATAGAACCATGTCCTCTGGGCCATCCCTAGGTCCACTGTGCCTCTCCTCATAGCTGTCCATGTTCCCGCTAGGAGACCGTAAGTGGCCTAAACCATGAGTCAGGTCCGTCTCATTTGATCGCCCCCTCTGGACATGTCCCATCCGAGGCTGGGCTCCGGACGGGCTGGCAAGGACCCCGTCATGCCTCTGAGAGGTCATACTGAGGACGTCCAGACGTAGTGGGTCTGTAGCAGTTCTTCCCTGCAAGTGTCCCTGGGACTGAGAGTCAGACATGTAGGGGGGTGGGTAAGCACTGGAGGGGGTGCAGCTGTGGCTGTAGAGGTCTGGTCCTGCAAAGGAGGGCAGAGGGTGAGAGGAGGTCGGGGTTGCAGGGCGGCAGGAGAAGTCGTACAGGTCAGGGAACTCTGCTTGAGCCTCCAGCTTAGGTTCAGGCGCATGTCTCTTGCAGGAGTGGCCGTGTCCAGGACCGTGGCTATGGCTGAGGCGAGCAGAAGGGCAGGGACCGTGGGGCAGATGGTGGCCCGAGGGACCCATTGGGCTGTGAGGACTCTCCCTGTCCATCTCTGCCATGTGCTGCTCCCTCAGGGTCATGACCGAGACACCCAGTGCAATGTCGGGCATGAACTCCCTCATAACAGGCTCCATGGTCATCTGAATCAGAAAACAAGCACATCATGTGTGATGTTACGTTTGAGATGGAGCTTCTCCTGATTCCACGCACAGACCATGCAGACACTTTAAAAAGACATTGTAGCACGAGGAAGTAACGCACTAACTCACCGCTTGCCTGTCTGAAAGCAAAGCTCGGCCCATAGCCTGTGGGTTGGTGCAGTCTGGGGGCTGAGGCCGGGGCGCAGAGGAGTAGTCCGAGCTGCCATGCTTGGAGGCGGCATGGCGCTGGATCAGGGTGCGGTTGCAGGGGTAGGAGAAGGAGCGGGTGGGGGTGGGCATGGGCACACGAGGTCGCCATGCACCCTTGAGCTGAGCGTGACTAGGTGTGGCAGGGGGGTGGTAGGGAGGAGGTGGAGGAGGGAGGGGAGGGTGGAAGCCAGCTACTCCTTCCAGCTCTGTGAACATGCTATCCATGGCTGGGCTGCTGTTTACCCGACACCGACCCACCTGGCGTAGAGCCAGAATTGGACTCTCGTCTCCAAACCTCTCATCAGGAAAGAACTTGTATGGGTTCTGAAACAAAAACACAGGAGCTTAAGAAATGTGTGTTCATTGTGGTGTTAGCAAAGCAGATACTATTTTAAGGTTCTTAACAGGATTTAGCTGTGTCTGCAGCATAACTGAGGTCTGAGGTCCTTCTCTGTTAGTGGCCCAGCCTCTCATCTCAGCCTCCTCTAACCTCTGGGGACTGTTTTTTACTAACCTGCAGGAGCTCTGTGGCTCCATCTGCCAGACCAAACTCCCTCAGCACCCGCAGCTGAAGCTCATAGCTGACAGTGGCTCCTTCGCCACAGTTAAGGGCGTAAGCTCTCTGGACCTGCTCCGAGTGTCTGAGTTCCTGCAGCCTCCGGATCATCTCCTTAACCACGGGCAGCTGAGGCACTAAGTAAATAAAAATGAACATAATGTTGATAAGTCATTGACCCATATGTGTTTTGCATTAGAACTTGGCGGCTGACGAAACATTCTTACCTGGGATTTCATTTGCCACAACTGATGGAGCGGTGTTTGTGGTGCTTGCCATTTGCTGGTGGCTGATCATGTGACAGCACTGAGGCACGGCATTGTTCACCATGTAGAGCGTGTCAGGGACGTTGGACATGCGCACTAATCGCAATCGCACAAGGTCCGTCTGCTCCACCATCATTTCATCGAGCACTGACTAAAGATGGGTAGAGAAAGGGAGAGGAGATGTGAGACCAAAACTTCAACAAAATAACAGTCCATGTGCGACTCAAGGACACGGAGAGGGTTTGCAAATTAGTACCACTTGATTGACACTTCATCTAATAATGATTCTCTGTGGTAGGGATATGTTCATAAATATTCATGGCCCCGGGAAGGCATGCAACTTATTAGGAAATGTGTGCAAATGGACATAAATTGAATTTCAGTCAAGATGATGGAAGCAACTATTAAAAATGGAGAATAGGCCTCGCAACAACTGTGCATGATTTTTTCCTTCTTTGCATACTTCAGCAATGAACAAGTCTACAAATTTTCCACAAGGTCCTGAAAGGTTATTCTGTTCTTTTTACAGAATCTTCACTCTCTCTCTCATGATAGCTAGATAAATCATCCACTGCTCCTTTCTCTGTCTGGAAGCTCCATCAATCAAAAGTGTGTGTGTGAGCCGTACCTTAGCCTCCTCTACATAAGGAGAGAAGAGACGAGGACGCACGTAGATGCCAGCGCTCTTCTGCCGTAACCAGGCGTTCGCTTTCCCTCCTTCAGCTGTGGGCAGCATGTCTGAAGGAGGGGTGCTTATCAACCCCCTTTTTAGCTGTCAACATTGTAAAGAATGGTGATCAATACTCAGGTTTTTAAAATCACAACAGGGTACACTCATACACACACACACGGGACAGAGAGTACTGACCGCGTCAGAGAGGACGTCACTGTTGGGAGGTAAGATGTGCTCAGTTCGGATGAAGGGCAGGAGGGGAGACAGGATCTCCTTTAATTCTTCCACATCCAAGTCTCTCCTCTTCACTCCCCTCTTGTTGACGCTGTGGGCTGTGCCGCTCAACAGGTTGGGCTCTGGTTAAATGAGGACAAGAACAGCCATTAGCAGCCTTTTAATGTCATGCATATTGCCATGACTATTTATGATGGCATGATTATGCTTTTAATGCCTCTAATGCAACCCTGCTAGCTAGTTTTAATATTTTTCTTGCAAGTTCAGTTGAATAAATTAAAGATAAATACTGCATTGCCGTCAGTTTGGTTACGTCTCCTGAAGTAGGATACTTGTCCTTAAAACATGATTATTAATAACGTTGACCTTACACAAGACTATTTCATACCAGGTCAGAACACAGCACAGGAGCGATCACTGTTCACAGCCTGCTGACATGGATAAAGTTTGGCTCCTCCTTGTCATGCTTTTAGACGTATTTTGGAGGTGCTGGATAAGTGGGTAATTTCCTCAGGGCCATTAGGGGGGCTGCTCAAAGGGTAATTATAGAGTGTATTATCTTACCCCTGTCTGCCATCCTCTTAATAAGCTGCTGCTCGCCCCACTTAACAACATACTTCAGAATGTCCTGCTCGCTCGCCTGTGAATGAGACCAGGGCAGAGAGACACAGAAAAAGAAGACATGGAGAAATAGGACAGGGAGAAAGAGCGACACATAATTATTTCTGGGACAAGGTTGGATATTGTCTACAACAACACTGGGAAGCTGTTAAACAAGGATGAGGTTAAAACATTAATGTTCAGAATGTGTCTTAGCAAATCCGGCCTGTTTTTTATGTTGCTTGTGGAGACGCATATAGCAAGAGATTCAGACAGAGGTCATGTTAATGCAACTGTGCATACGTGTTGACTGTGTTTCCACCAACTGTGAACAAGTCACTCAGGCGTCCCCGAAACTTCACCAGGAGAATGAATTTTTCATTTTTGTGGGATGTCATTCAGCGTGACAGCTGACTGACAGGGAAAGTTCCTCACCTGTAGGTAGTCAGACTGAATCGCGCAGAGAAGGTGCTCCTTGCCGAGCTCGTAGAGAACATTTGAGCTGACGACCTGACTGAACTCCTCACATAGGAAGTGCATGGCCTGCCTGTGGACCCACTTGGAGCCGTATGGCTGAGAGCTCCACTTCAGGATGGGGACGAGTGAGTCCAGTGACAGGCTTTCCACAATAATGTCCTCGCAGCCTGTGAGAAGAAGACAAACAATCAACATGTTAAATCTTTATAGCACACATGATTAGTGTTCAAAAACAAATATACAATACCAGTCAAAAGTTTGGAGACACCTTCTCATTCAAGGGTTTGTATTTATTCTAATTATTGTAAACACTGTAGATTAATACTGAACACATCAAAACTATGAAAGAACATATATGGAATTATTTAATGAACAAAAAAGTGTTAAACAAACCAGAATATGTTTTATATTTTAGATTCTGTAAAGTAGCCCCCTTTTTCCTTCATGACAGCTTTGCACACTCTTGGTATTCTCTCAGTCTGCTTCATGAAGTGGTCTCCTGGAATGGTTTCTAATTAACATGAGCCTTGTCAAGAGTTCATTTGTAGAATGACTTGCCTTCTTAATGTGTTTGAGACCATCAGTTGTGTTGTTCAGAGGTAGGGTTAGTACACAATGGATAGCTCTATTTGACTACTGTTGTAATCCAGATTATGGCAAAACCAGATTATTTCATAGTTTTGATGTCTTCAGTATTAATCTACAATGATGAAAATAATCAAAATGAATGAAACCCATTGAATGAGAAGGTGTGTCCAAACCTTTGACTGGTAGTGTACATGGAGCTATATTATCCTTAAAAGAGCTAAAAGAAATTTATGCCATAAAATGAACTAAACCGAGTGAATTCAAGAAGTAACTCTGCCGACTCTGCCAGACCATCAGTGGTTTTGACTTGTATTCACTGACCCAGGGAGTCTACCTCTCGTAGCCCCCACATCCTCCTTGCTGCGTTTCCTAAATCAGAGCACATACCAGAACAGCAGGCAGTGGTTTAACTCTGTAACACACCAACCCACAGAAATGCCTTTGATACCTTGATGTGTTACAGTTTCAGGCTGCCTCCTCTTAGTCCTGATGTGTAAACACAGCAGCTTGAGGAAATGTGCTGCCGGTGCACGAGCGCACACATTTCCACAATGTATATACACTTGTGTGAGTGATTCATGAATTCATTGAAGAGTGCCACAGAGGGCTGAGAGAATTATGAAACTGTTTTTAAAAAGTTTAGAAAGTTCCCTCAATGATCTCAAACTTACACTTTAACATCCACTCAGATTAATATATAATTGACTTGGTAATGCGATCTAACCAAACCCCTTAACAAGCCTATACGATAGTGGCTCTTCTTATAATCCTCTCTCTCATCAATACCTTTTAATATAAAACGGACATCCATGGAGATAAAGCCAGACTGACTGACGTCCAGTGAGAGCGGCTCTAAAATGAAACACAAGCCTGCCAACTTCCTCATTCCAGGACGTCCTGTCCATCAGCTTATAAGCCGGGCCAGTAGCAACGCTCCTCCGGGAGACTCTTATCTTGAAACTAGAAGATCTAAGCTTCCGCTCCACCCCTATACCACCGCTTTGAACATCCTCTTTAGGACACTGGAGCCATTTCTCTCAAGTCTGGTTTCCAGAGACGCTTTTGAATCTAAAGCTTCGTATTCACCAGAGTGCAGCTTTACTCACATTCATGCAGTAAAATAAAAGCACGTATATGCACATTTGCTCTGAATTATGATGCGCTTTCCCTTAAAGGCATCTAAATGTGCAAGAAGCAGAAATGAGAGACAGACACTCGCAGCATTTTAAACGGAGGGTGGGAATCCTGCAATGATAAGAAGACAGCTGAAGTTGAAATATTGACCCCGGCTCTTCTCCTTTTTTATCTGCCATAAACAGACTTGAATGGGCTCTCAACATTCATGCCTCGGCTTACACCAGCGGTCCCTGTGCTGTCGGTTTTCTTGGAAAGTGCTTTTGCTCCCGTCAGTCTATCACCTTTGCATCTTTGCCCCCTCTTTAAAAGCAGACGCTCAGGCACTCATGCACAAAAGGCAGACGAGTCCCCACTTGGGACCGGTGGCACAGGAAAGAAAACAGCTCTGTGTTGGTCCATTAGAATTCATGGTGACAGCCGGTCTTTTTAAACGCTGCACTTTTATTATGAGCTGGAGATTAGAATCAGCATTATATCTAATACTAACCCCTCCTCTGTCTCTCTCCACGGGGGGTTCACCACATTCACTGGAGCTTAGCTGACTGACAAGAATATCAACACAACAGCGGGAACACCAACCGCCAGATCCACATTATACTAACTTTCCACGACATATGCATTTTGTCCTGCTGTTATTATTTGGATCTGGGTTGTTTATGGAGCACGCAGTCTCCAAAGCCACTTAAAACATCAACTGCACTCAATGGCCTGTAAACAAGGCTGTGGATGTAAATTATGTCTCAATGACTTCAGTCAACATACGACAAACACAAAATAGAGAACCAGTCAGTCCGCGAGCACGGAAGGGCCAGAGACAGAGACAGAGACAGAGACAGAGACAGAGACAGAGACAGAGACAGAGACAGAGACAGAGACAGAGACAGAGACAGAGATAGAGATAGAGATAGAGATAGAGACAGAGACAGAGACAGAGACAGAGACAGAGATAGAGATAGAGATAGAGACAGAGACAGAGAGAGATAGAGATAGAGATAGAGATAGAGATAGAGAGAGAGAGAGAGGAAGGACTTCAGTGCAGACGCTGAAACCACACCAGCTGGCTATCATCTCTGTGGTGCACTTGAAAAATTAATAAGGCTTTTAATATTGGCTGCTGTTTGAGTGAGATGGAGTCATAAAGGGATACACATCTTGAGAATTAAGCAGGAGGGAATGACAGAGAGCTCACACAGAAACCTCCACGGGCCAAAACTTCAGGAAGAGAGGGGTGCTAGATGAGAAACACAACAGGGGGAAGACAGTGTGACAGACGAGGGGGTTATCTCCATATGAAACCCCTGATATAAGCCTCTTTGCTGCCTCCGGGAGAGACGGCAGATACTGAAGGCTCCAGCGGTGGGATGAACTCAAATTTGGAATTTCATAATCAACCCATGTCTGGATGATGTGACACTTTGGGGTGTGGAAGATTTTTTAGTTTAAATGTAAAGAAGTGAACAGAAGGGAGTAGGGATGTATGGATACACTCAACTCACGATTCGATTCGAATCCTGATTTTCGGTTCACGATACCATTCACTCACGATCCTCAAGAAAACTGAATTGAACTCAAAATTGAACTAATTATTATTTTATTTCAATTCTCAGATATGGACAGTTGCAATATATATTTTTCTCTTATATTTTTTGTAAGCAAAGTAATCCTTTTTCATTTTTAAGGTGTGTTGTAACTCAAATAAAACCACTGCACACTTTTTTTCCCCACACCTTGCAAAAATACCGTGCTGGAAAATTTCAGAATAATTATAAAGAAATGGAAAGTGAACGATTCCCAAATGAAATTATTAAATATTAAAACAAATAAGGTAAATCTCTTTAAATAAACTAAAGTGCAACTTGTGCTCCTGGCTTGGAATTGACATGTTTTCCTTCAGGAATATCAAGGAAAGCCAAAATCCTGCCATACCTCAGACTTGAAACACAAAGGTGCATCCTGAACTGTTCGGTCTTCACCTGCTGCCGCCATGTCTGTTATGATCAACTCAGCGAGTGACGAGAGAGCAGCCATGAGACTCTGGCTGTTTTCAAAACAGCCTGCTACATACTACCTACTAATGTAGTAGGCAGTAGGTAGTGCTCACTATATACTGCGTTTGAATTTAGTATGTAGTATGAGTGTTCTGTTGGATCTGTGTTGCAGTACGCTGAGCCAGACGTCACTGGATTTCCGGTTTCAAAAAGTGGAAGTAAACAACGGCCAAGCTGATAGAGAAACTGCTTCTTTAGCATCACTTATGATTTAAAAAGTGGTTTATATGGCATTTATTCATTTTCACAGCACCTGAAAACTGAGTTCCCCCTGTCAAAAAAAGAAGAGAAGAGAAAAAGTGGAATGAGCGCTGTGCATTGTGGGAAACAGTACGCGAGGCAGACTGGTCCGATGCATACTGTGAAATTTTCCCGGATCAGTAGATATCCGGGGAGTTTTGGCATACTGCAGATTTTGCTGTTGTTCACATACTACTTACTACATACTGAATTTTGGCCAAATCAGTACCTACTGATAGTATAGTAGGCGGTTTTGGAAACAGCCTCAATGATGTTGAACATGCGGAGTGAAATGCAGATAGCGTCTTCCACTTTTTGAATCCACCCTTATTTGTACAGATTGTTTACAGTCTTGTCATATATCCTTACATCCCTAGAAAGGAGCCGTTCAGAGTCAGAAGAGAAGAGAGGGGACTCGAATAAAATGACATCAGGCCAACCTCAACCATCTCACCACATTCCACATTGAGGTTTCATGGGAACTGATTAGAGCTGCACAGCACAGTGAAAGAGGGAGGAGAGGGGATAAAAATACCCTCGAGTAGGGGCTTGTCGAGCGGGGGGGATGGGAAGGAAGAGGAGGTGATGGTGTGTGGGGATGACACTATTTGCCTGCTCGGCTTAAGCTGCCACGGTGACCCTGGGAGTGACACTAGAGCTGCAGGGTGGAAGGCGGTGTCTAACCAGCTGTGTGTGTGGGGATAGTGTACGGTGCTATTCAGATCACTGCCCCGTCTTCAAACGGTGATTGATTCCTTGCCTATAAGTCAATACAGTCATTTCAGCAGCTGCCCACAACTAATCCTGCGGTCTGGAAGGATTTTAAACACAAGTATGTTAACTACTGCAGAGCGCATTGTGTCCAAGAATTGTTTTGCATATAGCTTCCCCTCAGGATACACTGGATACATTTTGTTTTGTTTCCTTTTAAACATTACCATCCCAGCATATTTAGATTTGCATGATGCACTACATTTTTATCAACACTGCAGTTTAAAATTACACAAGTGCCCCAATATCTGCCTGATGATGGATCTTTACAGTGGGAGCAATAAAAATAACAAGTTTTATGAGCCTGTGTTTCAGTGAAGCGTACGCAGAGGCTGAGGATGTTGTGTTTCTGCAGCAGCTTCACAGTGAAACCCAGAATGTGGTGAAGCCACAAGCACAAAGAGAGGAAATGTCCCAGGAGGGCTCTGACAGTGACTTCAGCAGCTTCCCTCAAGTTCAGGAGTCACAACAAACCATGAGTGCACTTTGAATGTAATGAGCGTTATTTTCAGGTTTGTTTCACTCTATGGCTGAGGCTATGAAACATAAGGCTTTCAGTGCATCTCATATCACCAATTAAATATTTCAAAAGCTAATTTAGATCACATAGCTTTATGAAACAGAAGATAGTAATAGAATATGCTTACAGCGATGAGTCATTCACCCTATCTGGATTCCCACAGTCATTATAGGCAGGCCAAATGAGGTTGTTTTTATGTGCATTTGAAATGCACTACTTTAAATACGGCTCATTGTAAAGGTCATTAAGACTGAGGAGGAGGTTTGTTTGGGGGGGTTTTGGACACCGGACAGAGCTACGGCACGTCACTGTGGAAGAGGAGAGAGTGACAAAGTGACTGGCATGGTCAAATCGTGACTGTAATGTTAGGCATGTTACTGGGGTCATTCTCAAACAGTGGCATGAGTCATTAAGACACCCGAGTAAAGACAGAGCAGTAAGGAAGTCGTCGAGCAGTGACGAGTTGTCAACAGAAGTTGGGATGTGCCGCACGTATCAGACAGTCAACCGTCTGCCCCTGCAGCCTGTAAAAGAGTGTGACTGGCAGCTGCAGCTCTATTACTGTTCACAGTCAGCCAGTCTGTTTACACTAGACTGGTCTTTACAGCCGCACTGCACATATGCCGACGTATGCGTATATGACTATGTTAATAATCCACCCTTTCCTTATATTAATGTCTGAGACACATTCTATAAATGAATGCAGAGAGAGATTAATGCTGACCAGGGTCTTGCAGAGACAGAAATTAATTAAAAATTCCAGCCATTTAAACCAAGATCGGACTTACATTATTGAGTCCAAAGACACTGACATTTTAATTCTGACAGTCCAGCTCTGCAAATTAACATTTATATCAACTGTAAAGGCAATTAAAACCCCAAATGGCAGTTGGTATTTAGGTTTTTAAGAGTCAGAGGAAATAATGTTAACTAAATTGTCCTGCAGGAGCATGAGCATGAATTTCTAAGTGTTATTATTTTCCAATTTCCAATTCAAGTTCTCTTTTTAAGTAACAAAAGCACACAAAGATATGAGAAAGCAGTTATCTTAAAAAAAAAGTATCATCACATATAAAGTGTAAGGTCAGTCTGATAACATATCTTCATACTGATTTAAGACGGCCCAGACACAGGCTATTATCTTTGTTGTTACACACTTCTGATTAAATATGTATGTGCGTTGTAAACATGTGATTTTATGACCTACCTTGCGCTAACATGCTGAACTCCAAGAACAGAGCGATGTGGTACAGCTCCATCGCCTCCTCAGTCCTTGTGCTCGCTCCTCGACCCCCGGACACCAGGGCTTGAACCTCACCCAGACTCCCAGCTGAGGGGCTTCCCCGCAGCACCAGACCAAGCTCCACCGCATCTGTGTACATGCAGTGGAGAATAACCTGCACATATTTTCGAGGGATGATGGATTCATCCAAAACAATGCGGGTGGGCGTCTGCAGCGTGCGCTCAGTCATTTCCTCTCCTGTGCGGATGCGCCTCTGCAAAAGGTTCCTAAAGAAAGGAGAACGTGCTGAGAGGATAGGTTTATGAGCCCTGAGGTCCTCGTCTGGTGTCCCGGGGACACCGCTGGCTCCTGAGCTTGCTGTTGATGCTGCAGCCACAGCTCCTCTCTCATTGCAGCTCTCGATCATCTCAGAGTCTGAGGAGAAGCTGAGCAAAGCATCATAGTAACACATGAAGTCAAACAAGCCCTTCATGTCGGCCTCCAGGGAGTTGGGTGTACCAAACTCCTCACTGAGTTGCACCAGTACATCCACATTTTGCAGCCTGCTATCCTCTGCTCCACCCACCCCAAACTCCCCGGTGTACAGGTAGTGAAGCAGGGCAGAGAACATTGGCACATCAATGCCTGCTGTCTCAATGTCCATGAGCACCTCTGCTCCAAAGCCGGGCGATGAGGAAAGCAGAGTCTTGAAAAAAGGGCAGCGGGCTGCCAGGATGGCCCTGTGAGCAGGGAAGCAGGTACCCTGGAAGATGAGGTCCACATCGGTGCAGTACTTATGCTGATAGAGTGCAGCCAGATCCCGTGCCAAGCTGGGTGCCTCGGCACGTGCCAGGCTGGCCTGGAAGCTCAGCTCCTTGAGGGCTGCTGTGCCCTCGTATTCCTCCACCAGGGCGTTTGTGTCCCTGACGTCCCACCCTGATAAAAGCTCCCGCATCTGCCGCGCATGATCTGCAGAGCGGCTGGACTTCCTCCTTTTGATGAATCTTCGTTTGAGGGTCGCCAGTCCAAGGCTCTTCTTCTTCCTGTCTGTGGGCCGCTCATGGCCGTGCTCCAGGCTGTACAGCTTAGACTCCCAGCCATATCCCTGCTGAGAGTACGATGATGTCCCTAAAAAAAACAAGATATATAAAGAAATGTGGTTTGATTTTAAAGAACAATTCTTCACATATACAGAGTACAAAGTAGAATCAGGTATTTCATTGAGAATGTCTTCATATTATTGAATTAGAATTGGGATTTTTTTCACTGCATTGTATCGCACTTTGGCCTGGTATATTTGCAGGGATCTGTAATTTACAGACGCCGGTTTGACTTGAGTTTTTTCTTTTATTGCTGAATTAATGGTGAAAAAAACAGAGCTCCCTGTTCCCTATTTAACATTTCTTATAAAGAACTCTATGACAGAATAATCAGGTTAAATTCCCACCCTGTACAGTCCATGTGAAAAGGCTATTCCTTTCATAACCCCATAATCAGTTCACTCTTGATGGTAGCCTGTTAGAAACTCAATCTGTCCCTTGCACCCCTGTGGTGTGGCCAGCTCCATCAAGCCAAGCACACACTCCCCTGACCCAGCTACCAAAGCATTTGGATCTCGTTCAACAGTGGAAAAATAACAAACAGAAGCCCTTCTTTTTGTTTACATGTAGACTAAACTATGGTTCTTCTTAGACTGTGACCCAGTGTTCTGCTTTGTACTCTTCACTGAACTTTAGTCCATTCGCATACTCTGACCCAATCAATTACAGTAAATAGCAGTTATCATTGGCTTGAGAGACAGGACTTGCTTGTCAGAGGAAGCCCTGCCAAGGAGATCCTCTTCGCCTGCCCTTCTCTCAGCATCCATCACTGTGACCCAAATAGTAATCATTCTAACACTGAATCATCTACAGCTCGAGCCAAGCGACCAAGCAGCTACGGAGCTGTGAGGAAACCTCAGAGGTCTGAGGGGAAACAAGGATAATTTGTCTCCTTTAACAATACGTTAGTTTCAAAGATTAGGTCTACAAGAAGCTCAGACGCAATGTCAATTTAAAAGTGAAATAAAAAGTGATTTTTACTGAGGACACGTTTATTTGCTTTGATGTCTGAGGCAGTTTCCCAAACCCTATGGAAATGAGGGCTGGTTTAAAAAGCACAACCCACAAAGACTCCAATGGCTGATAATTTAGGGGTATCAAAAAAGATTCCAAACATCCCCCATGACCGACTTTTATCTCTAACAACCATAAACACTGCTTAAATGTAAGCATAAAGTGTGATCTCATATGCTTCAACCCACGCAAATTAACATAACCCATATTTGAGATGGATTTTTGGTGCATGCAGACTCAAACTAACAGGCAGCCAGAGATAAGCTTGCAATAGTTTAGCAACATTCACTGAAACTAACGTCAACACTTAGGAAAGTAGGGCAAAAGCAAAAAGGTCTCTGACCTTCGCTGTAAAAGTATTCTGCAGCAAATTGTAACAGTCTAATAAACAGCCTATAGCAGGACAAAGGAAGAGAAATCATCATACCAGATTAGCACCCATCCTGTCTGATAGCCAGCAGCCTTATCCTAATAACATCACAACATCACAACAACACAGTGTCAACAAAGCTGAGAAATACAAGATTGTTAGGATTCTACAGCTGTAGAAATAGCTTTTCAAATCCTTTATCGGCCTTTCTTTATACAACAGAACATCCACACGGTAGGAACGAGTGGATGCATTGCTTTTTAATGCATTTGTGTCCATTGTAAGTCAATGGGGCAGTTCAAGAGCCCTCATGAACAAAAACATTCACCCTCTGCACGGCTAGTTGTCGTGGAAGCGGGTCAATCTGATATAGAGTGAGTATGGCAATGCTAGACCTCCATTGTGTGATTTGTAGCAGAGCTGCGCGGTGCCAATTTGGGTTCAAGAGTGCCGTTTTACCACTTAACTTCAGTTTAGAGGAGAGTGGGAAATCATACGTTACAGCCAACCCCTGACAGAGATAGTTCATTATTTATAACTAAAGATACTAACTATCATTGCACTTTAGATCAAACCCCGGATAAAAGCACCCACCTATAAAAGTCTGCTGTGCCTGTGCATTACCCCCAATGCGTGGGGAGCATGAATGTGGATAGCTGGATCCATTGGCACCCATCCTCACTTCTCTTCACTTGCTATTTGGGGGTCCCCCCTCTTGCTGAGTCATTCTGCTCAGACAACCTTTTCCTCTCAGTCTTGGGTCTTTCGGTCAGGCACGGATCCTCTGAAGCGTCCTCAGAGCCTCGGGCCCAGCCTGCCGTTCCTGTTAGGAGGGAAGATGAAAGAACAGAAAGAGCAGACAGTGAGACGGTTTTGTTTAAAGTTGAAGCATTAAGACTTTTTTCAAATGCTGCTGAGTAATATCACACAGGGACTTCACCATGGTGAGCTTGGACCGTTGGACCCTGTCAGAGATGATAAATGACCAGGAGTGCCAGTGTTTAAGAAGCGTGTATCACTACTCATCCTACAGCTTCTGTCACATGGGTCCGAGAGCAATATGAATCAAATCTGTGTTGACAACATCACAGCGCTGATATTATTGCTGCAAGTTATGTCAAGGTTTCATTTTCAGAGTTGCAGTCTCCATTGAAACTCTGTATCCAGATCTGTATCTATAACCTTCAATGAGGCTTACACAAACTTCCCCTGCTCTCCTCTCAGGAAACACTGACCGGCAGTCAACTCGTCCATTTTATCCATTTCAACATTTGTACTCTCATAAATATGTTAGACGCAAATTTTCCAATTCAGTGTTTATAAAAGGTTGCAGCATATAATTATCCTGCATTTCGTTGGCAATTCACTAACCAAGGGTCCTACCAATTAGAACCAAGCAGCTTATTTTTACATTCCCTTTTAATTATGATTGAAGCATCAACAAAGCTCGTTTTCAAACTTTCGGATCTCATGACAGTCCATGCCCGGCTAAGCTCTGCAATTCTTTTCATTGCTTAAAAGCGGTGTGTTGAGGGAAATATCATGTGTGGATATAATCTCGTTACATCATGGCACATAGGGTGGGCAAGTATGACAACATTTACACATGATGTCTACATTCAGAGATGTTGCCAGGCTATAAATACAGCTGTTAAGCACTTACGTTGGGTGATGCTGGGATTTTATGTAATTTGTGCATCGAGGGGATGAAATTATTCCTTGGCTCATCCAACTAATTGAACCCCTAAAAAATGAGGCAATCAATCAGTGCTGACCCATAAACAGCATTTTCAATGTCAGTGCTACTTGATCATGTGTGATGAGTAACACTGCCTGAAACACATCCACATCCATCCATTTGCTGTGCCGCTTATCCTGTTTGGGGTCGCGGGGGGCTGGATCCTTTTCTGGCTGTCATTTGGCGTAAGGTAGGGCACACCCTGGACAGGTCACCAGCCTATCACAGGGTCGACATGAAGACACAGACAACCATTCATGCACACACTCATATCTATGGGCAATTTAGTGTAACCCATCAACCTGGTGAGCATGTTTTTGGACTGTGGGAGGAAGCCGAAACTCAACACTCCCCACAGAAAGGCACCTGGGGGATTCCAAACAGGAACCTTCTTTACCACTGTGCCTGAAACACAATATTTTTTAAAAATCCCCTCATTTACATTCTATCTGTGCAAACAATCAGCATGTAAACAAGTGAGGGCTCAGACAGAGCCCTGAGTTTATGGGCGATGCATAACACCCATTTAGCTAATCAGGTGAGCTGGCCATTACTTTACATCATAGACTGTATAAAACATGAACGTGGTATCTGTGACATCACCCATCTGTTTCTGAAGCGCCGTTTTCAGGCCAATTGCTGCTGTCGAGCGATAATGACAAAAAGAGGCGGGGTTTGAGCCTCCTAGCCAACAGCTACAGTGTTCCCGCCTGTCAATCAAGTCAGCTGTGCCTCTCATTGGAAGACTCGTAATCTCAATATCTTTGAAATTGCCGCGTTAGAACAAAATTCACCCCCCTCACAGTGTGTGCCGATCGAGAAATGAGCTATCCAGACTACACTCGCCTTTTGTACCAGGTTGTAAACATGTTTATTTCTGCTGTAAAGATCGGCTTTTTTGAATTGGTGTGTATGTGTTCTGGTACTTCCGAAGTGGATCCTTGGTGAACTGCAGTTTTTAGCACTTACGCATTGGACTCATATTTTTAGACCGGAGGTTGCCGCTTGCTTTACATCCAATTATTTGGGGTTAAATAATATTTTGTTGGTGTCTGCAGGGAAGGCTGGCAGAGAGAGGAAGATGTGGTTGAAGATGTTGATGAAGAGCTTGTCATAAAAACGGTAGCCTTTCTGTTATTTAGATGCAGGAACACAGACATGTTACAAGAACTACACAGGGTAGCAAAGCTCAGTCTGCAGGGACTTCATTTGGGAATCCAGGAGGTACGCTGGTTCAATTATAGGCTAATGCAGATAGGATCCTGTTTGTGCATGTGTGTGTATTTCAGCCCAAGTGTGTGTGTGTGTGTATAGCATGACTCAACACCAGAGTGAAAAAATTGAATTCCCCCTCAGGGATTAATCTCCTTCTCCCAAGCAGAGCGATACAGGAGCTCTATAGGGAATATGCACTCTTCAATATTTGTTTATACATCTCATGTCAAATTGCCATCTCCTTAGCGAACAATGTTATTGCTGTAGCTTCCTGCAGGCCGACATTCTTCTCTGCTTATTTTGGCATCACCGTTTTCAAACGATCTCTTCATCACAGAGAGCATTTCAACAGTTCCCTGCAGGAGAGACACAGGTGTAAATAATAAAATTAGTGATGGCTGATCTCCATTTAGCTGCATCAGTTTCAGGGGCCTGATTTTGTGCATGCTATCAAACTGTCAGGGACACTCTGATACAAGAGAGCAGTCATGAATGTTATTAGTAACACCTGCCCCTTTTTTCTTGCCATGACAAGTCAGAGTGGCTTCTGTAGAAAATGCCTCACATTTTCTGATATCTGATATCTGATATCTTTAATGCAGGACTTAATCCATGTCACGCACCTTAATGTGATGCTGATTTTGCAGGACAAGCAATTACATTATTTAGGTCACTGATTTAAATGGTTCGGTCATACCATAGACTGTATAAAATATGGACGTAGGATCCGAGACGTCACCCATCTGTTTCTGAAGCGCTGTTTTGAGGCCAACAGTCGGCGGCAGCCATATTGCTGCTGTCGAGCAATTGTGACGTAAGGAGGCGGGCTTTGAGCCTCCTAGACAACAGCTACAGTGTTCCCGCCTATCAATCAAGTCAGCTGTGCCTCTCATTGGAAGACTCGTAGTCTAAATATCTTCAAAATTGCTGCATTAGAAAAAAATTCACCCCCGTACAGTGTTTGCCAATCGAGAAATAAGCTATCCAGACTACACTACACTGTAAACATGTTTTTTTGTGCTGTAAAGATCGGCTTTTTTGAATTGGTGTGTATGTTGTTTCCGGTACTTCCGAAACCAGCCTCAAACAGATTGTTGATGAACTGCAGTTTTTAGCACTTCTGCAATGGACTGGAATATTTTTAGACCGGAGGTTGCCGCTTGGGTCACTCACACACTCACACACTCACACACACACATATATATCTATAACAGAAAAGGCTGCGACAGAGGTGAGACACTGTGAACAGCTTCTCACAGTCGTTTCCTCTCAGCCACAAGGCCCCTTCGAAACTTTCCTCCTCTCCCCTTTGAACTGTCACTGGCACTAACAGTCTCACAAAACAGGCCACTACATTAACTAAGCACACTCTTAATCATCAGGCTATAAGACACAAACTGAGTACATCTGGCGTCTTTGCTACCAGCGAGCAGATTCAAGATCAACATTATGAGATTATTTCCCAGCCAGAGAGACAATAACGCAATAACTGTATTCCAAGACGCGTAGATTTTGTGGAACTTGCATGCGTCTGCCCTTTTCTATATTGAAGAGACTTGAAAATGAGTTCTCATTGTTCTGGACCTTTGAATGACTTCTAAAAGAAGTCATATGTGCTCTCTACTCTATAAAAGAGCAGACAGAGAACTTGAGAGTGATGGGATCTCCGTTTTATCTTAGCCTGCAAGTTTTTTTCTGCTTACCATACTAATAAATCACAGTGCCTGCCCCTGTAGAGCAGCACTCCACAGCCTCCCAAGGGTTCAATGGAAAACCACAGCCTCTTACTCCACCGACACACACAAATACTCACCAAGCAGCCACACTGGAGCACTCCAATAAAAATGTTGGCTGATCTTTATTTCATTAGACTGCTTTAAATAAGCCCCGTCTTCACAGGGAATTCATTTGGACAAAATTAGAAGTTGAATTTGAATATGTAGGAGTGAGGAGGAAGCCCTTGAGATATATACTGACTTGTTTACAAAAGAAGGTGTAGGGGGTGGAAGAGAGAGAGAGGGGGGGACCTCAAAGGAGCAGAATAAAACAAAGCAGCCAACACATCAATCGAACAACACGCTGACTTCCAGCTAAGCAGGCAGACTCACAGCGTTAACTCATTCAAATGAGCGAACCAAATTTAACTTCAGCTGCAGTGCAGAATTCTAAAAGCATAATTTAGGACAGCAATTTCCCTGAGACCTGACTCACTGTTCAATAAGAGGCATCTCCACCATAATCTCTCTGTGATGTTGGAAGTTAAGACACTTTTCCGCAGTTTAGGCCGAAACAGTGAGCTGCTCTGTTGTGCTCGGGCTGGGAGCAGAGGAGGGCAGTGCCACAGACGAGAGGGGAGGGAGTGTGGGGGCAGACGCTGGCCGAGCTGGACTACATGTCCCTAATGAGAGGTGACAGGAGACACTCCCTGCCCCCCACCTATCTCTCTCTGCAAACAAACACACTCATACACACACGCATATGCAACCTTTCTAACGTTTCACCTGGCCTCAGTCATTAAGTTCATTTGGTTTAATTCCTTCTGCTGAGGTTTGAAAGAGTGAACCCCCAGCCTCCCTCAGAACATTACCATACAAAAAAATGCCCTGCACAAGAGCTGGACCGATGTATTATTCAAATGACAGTCAGGGCACTTTATCAATCATTTATGTGGATTTCCTCATCACAGTGAGAGAGGAAAAGGGAGCCAGGAGGTATTTGGGTTTCCTTCGCTGTTAACAACGCCACATTTCAGCAGCATGTTATTATTTAGATGCAGGTTTTCACAGGTCACCCCTCTTTAAACAAAACTCTGCTAATGAAACACACTCACAGCAAATGCTTTGAATCAAAGTGACAGCGGTAATGAAGCTTCATCAGCGTGACAAGACTTCAACTATCAAAAGTGATGTGAAGAATTTCACAGGCAGTGTAGCAGATGATTGAGAAATTTCTATTTCTTGCTTTCTGGTGACTGTGGATCACTTTCTGAATACTAAGACGTGCATGGCTTTGCTAGGACGGCATAAAGAACCAAGGAGCTACAATCTCCATCGAACCTGTTTAAATCCTGATTAAATCAACACCTTTTGATGGCTATCTTTTTTGGACTCATTGACACCGCTCCTTATCTTCTAAAGAAGAGTCGTCAGTGAGACAGTATCAGGCCTGAATGAAGGTGGCAACTACCAACCACTTTTCATGTCCTGAATGAGTCTAGTTAAATTTCATTACAGCCAGATATCAAAAAGGTATAAAAAGAAAGCTGTATAAGCGTCAAAGCTCTCAAATGACTACTCCTCATTATGATTTCAATATTGAGTTTTAAAAAGTGCTGTTATCTGATGAAGTCCTGTCACACTGTTCCCAGAAGAACTGCAGAAAAAAAGACTTTCTTGCCTCTTCAGCAAGAAAAAGAAAGTACTTTTTTACTCTTATAAAAATATGTAATCAAATTAAGTAAAATAATGCCTCGTTATAGTTGTATTTTTTAAGTTCAGGAGAAAATGTTTACCTCTAAGTTCTGCTGTATTAAAAGCTGTTCAACACCGTGAGGGCAGAGCAGGCCATGATGTACTATGCTAACCGAGCTGGACAAAAATACTGCGTCAGACAGTAATTATAGACCGTTTGACTCTTTAGATATCTGATACAATCAGACGCGCTCCAAAAGGGTCATAATACCCAATGCAAGGGTTTGCAGAAACCAGAGCGTCCCTAACAGTGTGACCTCCACAATGTTGATATATCTGCATGCATCCCATGGCATTACCTTAAAGTGGACTGCAGATGGAGAAAAAAAAGAGAAGAAATGACCCCCTCTATCATAATAACAATGTCATATTTCCACTAAAATGATAGCTGAAGAGACAAATTTCAGCGGCAGAGCAGAGTGCTTACCTCTGCAGTGTTTTTGCCAGCCGGGTCAATCAGTGTAACAGTTAATCAGGCCATTGGACTGATTACAGACTCTGCCAGGAGAGCTACAGGAAGCTACAGGAATCAGAACAGGCTGGAAACAGCAACACACTGAAATGACAGAGACAGACAGAGGAAACAAAAGTCCCCACAATGATGACTCATGGTGTGCAGCCTCTGGATTAGCCCGTGTCAACCAACAATAAGAACCACAGTGCTGCATATTTGGCATTTCATGGACTAAATTGTGGGCTGGTTGTCATGTTTTGCTCTGGAGGTACTAAGGAGACACAAAAGGTGGATGTCACCAAGTATGCTTCATGTATATTGTGTATTTCTTCTTCTTTTACAATATGAGGATGCCTTCAGTTACAAAGACTGAAGGGATGACTGACAAGCTCTAGGCCAGCGTGCAATACAACCCTGACTGAACAGGGGGGGCATCTTCTCAATAAAGAAATGTTAAGTGCACACACTGGTTACAATACAAACACAGCCTGACAGCCAACCTCCAGAGAATGAATGGTAGACCAGGAAACAATAAGAGCTTATTTTAAGTGTGATGTCAATGCTCCTTGTTGAGTTGTCCGAGTGGCCAGTGCAAACAGAAGTCAGGCCAAAGTCCAGCTCATTCAGGGACTCTGTGGCAAGTACATGCAAGCTCACGGCCTTTCATGACAGTCATGGATGTCTGGGCATGTAACTCTGATAATGACATGTCATTATACAGCTCTGGGGGCACTAGAACTTAACCTGTTGAAATGACAAACCTTGATGCTGGAGAGGTCAGTGAACGCACCGTGTCATATCAAATACAGACAGAGGGAACAAAATGCTGAATCTGAGCTGAAATTCTGTGAGATTACTACAGGATTATCACTGTGTGCATATGGCTCTTGCACACTTCACCTCAGGATGATACTCACTATTTTTATAAATATTGGTGCACAAAATCCTTCAGATAGCAATGCATAAAAAATATTATTTTCCTTAAGATCTGGAATCCTGTTCTGGATTATTTACCTTCAGATCTCAAACATACACTGTTACTGTTGAAAGGCCAGTACCCTTCAGAGTGGAAGAAAACATAACTACATAAGAGATGATGAGTCCAACATCACTTTTCATGCATTCTTCATGGATGGGAGTTGGAGGACAACTTATAATGTGCTAATACTTGTGTTTTTTGTTGTTGTTGTTTTTTTCTCTCTCTGCTTTTTGTCTGTTTGTTTCTTTTGTCTTTGCTAATCTTACTTTTTGACATGTGTCGTGTCTTTTTGAGTCAACGGCCTGTTATTATTATTATTTTATTTTTTTGTTTTTTGTTTCTGTGCTTGGGGGAAGGGGTGACAGTACTAGGGATGCACCGATCCAACTTTTTAGGTCCCGATACCGATATTGATACCTGGGCTAGTATTGGTATCACCGATCCGATCCTGTGTTGATTTGATCATCTCTATTCCTTAATGTGAGGATGGAATTATGTTTTGGCAACTTCAGGCTTTTCTGACTTGATGGTGAACTGTACCTGGTGCTAAACCAGAGGCTGGAATCCCTTAATTTCAAGGATTCGGAACATTTAAATCCAATACCCTGTCCGTGTTTTCACACTTTGAGTCCATTACTAGAAGGTTTCTTGCTTCTTTGAAGTCGGCTACAGCTGACGTAAACTTCTTCCTGTGTAGAAGAAGAAGAACTCATAGAATAGATCTGCCATATGGATCGGCGCTATACGTCAGCCCTTTGTCACCGATATCCGATCTAGCTTTTTGAGTCCGATCTAGCCAATATCCGATACCAGGATCGGATCGGTGCATCCCTAGACAGTACATATCTTTGTCTGGCAATCTGCCTTGTACACAAAATGAGCCTTGAACTGTGTTGTTTTGTTCTGAAAATAATAAAAACATATATTGAAAAGAAAAAAAAAGATTCTATGGGATGCTCATGGGAAAAGATTTAGACTTTAAAGATGACATATGCAAATAGTTGTAATATTCTCTGTTTCATTTGACTACTGGAAATGATTTTACGACCATTATAACCCAATAAACCATAATCAACAAGTAGATTATACATGCAATAAATGACAGGCCAAAGTGTTGCCATTGCCCAACCTATCAACAACTATCTGATACAGAGGCAATAAACACCAACATGTAGGTCCATCTCCAAAGTGGAAATGCATCCTCCATACATCCAGAAACTTTTCTATCCATCTACCTTTCCTCAAACAAAAACACTTGTCCCCCTCTGTATGCATGAAACAAATCAATCATTTGCAGAGGCTTTGTTAGCCTTATGTTAACGGGCAGCTATTGTTGCTCTATTGGTGGGCTACCTCTCCTCAGCGGAAGCCCTGCTTAAAAGTGCTTGTAAGCGCAAAAACCCTGCAAAAAAAAGTGCATTGTTTGTCTCAGCTGATCAAAATGGGAAGTAATGTTCAAATACTACACGAATGCACAGCAAGGGGAGTCATATTCAGCACAGCCCTGTAATTAGTAGCATATCCTAAGAGGCTAGGGTAAGCTACCTCTGCTGTGTCGCTTTGACTTTACGCCTCGGAAACAGAATTTTTTACTTCGAGCAGGATGAGAAGCAACTGTTGAGAAGAGAGAGGTCAGAGATACTTACCATGCAGTGCAGGGCGTCGAGGGCATTCTTTGTCTTCGTATCACCTCGTAGTTTTTAGGCAGCACTCCGACCCAAGTTGTCCCTGCCTGGCTGAGAGAGAAAAAATGCAGCTCAACACCTTCTTTTTCCAACTCTGCTCATTACGCACGGCTCGACGTCAAGCGCCACATTTCAGCCCCAGTTTGCAATTATTTCCACTTGCATCGACTTTCCGGCGAATTTTCCAGCATTAACTTCGACTACAAACTAAACCAGGACCGTTTTTATTCTCGGTTCGGTTCGGTATTTCCCCGTAGTACCACAACGCCTTGTTGGGTGGTTGTTATGGCCTATCCCAACGCAACCCGTTTCAAACTGGACAGATTACAGACTGTTACTTCCGGTTATTCCTTTCAAATTAAAACCTTAGAATTTTTCATTTGCATTGCATCTGTAATATGTGCGAAAGAGGATTAGAGCCAATGAGAAAAAATTTTAAAATTATTATTCTGAGAAAAAAGTCAGAATTCTGACTTTGATCCCAGAATTCTGACTTTTTTCTCAGAATTCTACTTTTTTCTCAGAATTCTGACTTCTGAGAATAAAGTCAGAATTCTGAGAATAAAGTCAGAATTCTGACATTTTTGACCTTAATTTTTTTTCCAGTGGCCCTAATCCTCTTCCGTAAGTATGTGTGTAATACATTTTGTTAATATATTTCTTATATTTTATATTTCTGATCTTTTTATTGTTTTAATCTTTTTATCTGATAAAAAATGTATTTTTAGTCTTCCAATTTTTTTTTATCTTAAAGCTCCTGTTAGGACTGGTGTATAAAACGTTACTTTTTTTTCTGCTGGGTTTGGAGAAACGGTCATAATGCCCATTGGCACTCATCGATAAGTGGAGTAATTTGAGACTATTACGAAATCTCTAAGTTTTCCACAAGCGGCAACCTCCGGTCTAAAAATATGAGTGCAATGCGTAAGTGCTAAAAACTGCAGTTCATCAAGGATCCGCTTGAGGCTGGCTCCGGAAGTACCAGAAACCACATACACACCAATTCAAAAAGCCGATCTTTACAGCAGAAATAAACATGTTTACAGTGTAGTGTAGTCTGGATAGCTCATTTCTCGATCGGCACACTCTGTACAGGGGTGAAATTTTTTCTAGCGCGGTAATTTCAAAGACATTTAGATTACGAGTCTTCCACTGAGAGGCACAGCTGACTTGATTGACAGGCGGGAACACTGTAGCTGTTGGCTAGGAGGCTCAAAGCCCACCTCTTTACTCATTGGTAAGGGAAGTAATTTGAGACTATTGCGAAATCTCTGCATTTTCCAATGCCTTTGTATCAAGCAATGTTACTATTCCCCTCGTTCCCGCTATCACGGACCAATCATAGCTAATCTCCAATCCTCTTTCCTGATTGGTTATGAGTCCGGCACTATCATGACTGCACACGCCAATCTGTGTTGGGGGGCTAAGAGGAAATCGGGTTGGGAGGGATAGTGTTGACACTCGAAGTCCCTCTCTCTGAACAGATGTTTACTCTAACAGCAGCTTCAAAATCTTGTCTTAACCCTTTTTTTTAATATCTTCCTTTCTGTCATTTCTCGTTGCTGTCACCTCCCTGCAGGTTATTGTTTTTTATTCTTCTATTCTTTTTCATTGTCTTCCTCACATTTCTCTTTTAATGTCTTTGTAATACTGTTTTGAAAAATGCTATATAAATAAAGATGATTATGATTATGATTATGATTATTATTATAAATGCATCGCGCTTTAGTTTGAAACTACACGAACTCAGTTGTTGTATTTTGGTTAACTTCACAGATTCTGAATGCTGTACGCCGACTGGTCCAGAGGCCCGTCACTACTGCTCAAAGCTGTGCGGGCGCCCTCTATCGGCCTCTTAGTGATGGTGGCAATTAATGGTCTACATTTCTTTTTTTAATTAGGTGAGTATATTTAGAAGGTATAACATATGAAATGAAGTATGTCCATCACTGAAACATTATGGTCGACAATTCAGCTGCCCAAATATAGATTAATAAAAGCCAATACGTATTTCCCTAATGAGACATCATGTTTTTTTATATTCCAATGGTGTATCTCTAATACAGGCACTGAAATACCGAATTGAACCATTATCATGAGTTTGGGCCATACAAATTATGTAAAGCATGGAACCATCTGATATATATGAGGTGCAGTTGGGGGAACTTCAGCTATAGCTACATCACCCTACACAGTTTGAGCTGGTACAATATATTTTCAATCATTTACTTAGATACTGGAGTTTCACTAGAAAAATACCTTGTCCTTTTTTAGAGGTCATTATTTTGAAAATCGTTTAATTTGCTAGGCTTCCACTGGTTGAAGTTCTTCCGGCCTCCTGTAGGGGGCGGCACAATACATCTAATGAAATGAAAACATGTCTGTCACATACTGTAGAGTAGCTTTTCTTGAATTCAATATCAGTAGACTCCAAGGTCATTTTTGTACTAAAAGAAACCCTTGGATTTTGTACTGAGTCTTTCATAAATTACATAAAAATTGAATGACAAAAATGTGACAAAGAAATGCAACAAATGTTACTGAGTCAAGCGATATAATGTCTCTCCTTACTTCTATATTTAATACATTTTAGTATTTAATTTCAGGCTTATTCAAGCAGTTAACCCCCAAATCTGTCAAAGTTGCTTGATATGAGTCAGTTTTTGGAGACTTGAGAGACTAATTTTATTGGAAGGTGTTAAATTATAACGATGATGGTCTGCTACCAGCTTGTTTGTAACTACCATGCATTTGTGTTTCAAAGATACATAAATATAATGTATTTTGTCATGATCTCTGTGCTAAATAGTTTATGCTTGATACTATTCCAAAATGTATATGAAAGAGAACTGATAATTGGATGAACCTAAGGAGTAAATATTAGATTTGTATCTCTTTACCAGTCTTGTCACTTCTTAATTAAAGCTAAAATACATGAATCTTCAAAAAGGGTCACTGTCTCTTTAAAGCACTTTAAGTTCTTGGTTGGCAATCAATTAAAACTGAAATACTGTTTCATCTTCTATTAAAACAGCTTAAAACTGAGAGGTCTTGTGATGTATGTCGTTTGACTTGCAGGCCAGAAACTTTGTCCTGATGAGAACTTGGTCATCATGTTTACATGATGGTCTTTGGCTCATGGAAGTGACTCCTCCCTGGAGCAGTGCTGGGAATTAGATGAAAGTGGTGACTAACTGTGGCTATCTGGCAGGATGAGGAGACAATCTCCACAAAATCATTTCCGTGCATTAAAAGAGAGTGACTGTTTGAGAAGAAGATGTTCTCTGTCCTCAGGAGTCGCACTCTGATCAAGTCCAGGTGGATGAAAGCCATTCAGCAAAGCCAAAGGTCAAAGATCTACAGCAAGCCGGCAAGGGACAAGATCGGGCCAGTGGTAGGACTAAATATCTTTGTTAATCAAAAGTTGTATAGAGATGTAGTTTAAAGTTAAAGATGTAATTGTGAGGTGGAAAATGTAAACACTGTATGACTAAACTTTAAAGACCTTTCTAACCCACCAATGACGCACACAGGAAAACAAAATAAGTCCTGGAAAGTCAGTATAAGATCCTTCACTGGATTGTCCTTAATGTGAGGAACTCAAGCGGACTGTGCTCCCACTCCAGCAGAGTAGGAGAGATCTTTTATTCATGTCTTATCCATAAGTTAGAGTGAAGCTCTAGCCTCTGTAAAGAGATCCCATGATGGAACTGCAACACAGTGGCCCATGTTTGTGCTGCTATGAATTTGTCGATCTGTCCCTAAGGACATAAAAAGGGTCTTTTTTCAAAGCCTGCCTCTGGTTAGAAATATCAAAGTGCTGAGGGACAGCGGGTGGGAGTATCATAGTAGGTAGATATAAACAGAGACTGTCTTATGTCATTGGATGACTCATTGAGATCAGGACCCTCTGATGTGGACACAGGTGTTACATTCTGCAGCTAACAACAGCAGAGGTTTGGGAGTAATAAAACAGAGAATTAAAGTACACAGCTAAAAAATACACTTCAGTGTCTTGTAACTAAACGTTTATGTTTGTATTTCCCTTGACTTTCTTGCAGCAATCTCTCTTTACCTTGTGTGTGTTTGCTGTGACTCTCCTCGCCCCGGCTGGATGGATCATGCATCACATCCCAGAATACCAGAAGAGACCACCTCCCCACCCCTGACCTCTGACTTTTGCATAAAAACCTTGGCTGTTACTGCGATAAAAATCTTCAGATGTGTAACATGCAATAAAAGGAGGAAACACTTTTAAATTAAATGATTTCATTGTGTAAATAATTGGATATGAAATGTGCAGAGTAATGCTTCATTTCAAGCTCTTTGGATTCAAGTGAAAAAGGTTGATTTGTGGACTGTTATGGTGGCCTAGTTTATCTTTTATTTTATCTTGTAGTAAAATCTGTTTATCGTTCAGTTACACTTTGGTTCCTGGAATATGATGAAGAACTTGAACACAAATTGCATTTATCAGGCTTAAATATTGGAATACAAGGTCATTTATAGATCATGAAAGGATAATTGTTAATTTTTGCAGATAGACCTGTTTTCACTTTAAAAAGTATCTTTTTTTTGCTGTCACAAACAAAAGGAAAAAATATAAACTGCAAAATTCATTGACGTTTAAAGAAAAGACATGATAAGATGTTATGTGATTAGGATTTTGACATTGTGACAACCATCTGTTGCATGTTTAGCATCCTTTATGAAACATAGATAACACAATATGAGAAGTATTATCTAAACCAATTCACTAAGGTATTCCCTCCTATAATCAGCTCCACAACCACTAATAGGGTTGTTGGATTTCTTGAATGACAATTTGTCAAAGCTGGATCAGTCCATTTTGAAAGGTATGCTGTGGCAAATGTTTGTCAAAAAAAATATCCGCTTCAAAGCAATACAATTCTTCAAACTGGATTCAAGTGAAAAAGGTTGATTTGTGGACTGTTATGGTGGTCTAGTTTATCTTTTATTTTATCTTGTAGTATTTTTATGCTGCCATGAGACTTTTTTTTGTTATAATAAGCCTAAACAAGCACAGAGGTTAAACTAGGTGCTGACTGCAGTTGCAGTATGTTGTTCTCAATCAAATGGATAACAGTGAACAGCTTTTGGCACACACAAACTATAAATTTAAAGGTCTGGGAGTCTGTTCTCTATAATATGAAATCTGTTTATCTTTCAGTTACACTTTGGTTCCTGGAATATGATGCAGAACTTGATTGAAAACACATATTGCATTTATCAGGCTTAAATATTAGAATACAAGGTCATTTATAGATAATGAAAGGATTATTGTTAATTTTGGCAGAAAGACCTAAAAAAATATAGTTTTTGCTATCACAAACAAAAGGAAAAAATAGAAACTGCAAAATTCATTGACGTTTAAAGAAAAGACATGATAAGATGTTATGTGATTATGATTTTGACATTGTGACAACCATCTGTTGCATGTTTAGCGTCCTATATGAAACATAGATAACATAATATGAGCAGTATTATCTAAACCAATTCACTAAGGTATTCCCTCCTATAATCAGCTCCACGACCACTGATAGGGTTGTTGGATTTCTTGAATGACAATTTGTCAAAGCCGGATCAGTCCATTTTGAAAGGTATGCTGTGGCAGATGTTTATCCAAAAATTCTCCTCTTGAAAGGAATACAATTCTTCAGATTAATAACTGCCTCATAAAACGTCTCTCGGTTTTAATTCCACTGAAAGACCCACGAAAAACGACCGCAGCACCGCTTAAAAAGAAGCCACGGCGCATAAATCCATCGCGCAGCAGAGTGGTACAATCAAGCCGCCGAGGCTGCATGAGCTGCAAGGGGGGTATGTTCACTTTTTCACGACTGAGGGAAACACACAGCGCCGGGGAGGAACACAAAAAGCACTAAAACAATTGACAGTCTTGGTTTTATGTTTCCCCAAGTGTCAACGAGATGTCTACGAAGGCAGAGCAGTGTAAGTAGAGCGGTGTATGCTGTGTGTGTTTGTCTCCTGTCTTGTCATTAGGGGGTTTGGAAACTGGGAAATGTGATTTTTTTGTTTTAAGCATGAACGCGGATGATGATGAGGAGGGGAGCTGTCCTTGGTGATGAAACCGCGGTTGCCATGGCAGGTTGCAACACGTCCTCTCACTGCAGAGGATGGCTGGAGGGCTCAGTGCTCTCGGGAAAGCCTCTGTTTATGTCTCTGTTATCACTCGGCGTGTTGTGAGGGGAACAGTTTCATGGCTAAAACGCACGGGCGTCATGGTATTGTGGTTATTTTTTTTGATTGACGTGACTGGAGAAGAGGTGCGTGCGAAAGGCGAGGTGTGCTGCTGCTCTCAAGGTCGACCTGACAGATTCTTTACTGAACAATATGGTGGCTTTAGATTGATCAATTATGTAGATTGATTAAAAAGAAAAACGACCTGAACACTGCTCTGTTCATTCTTCTTCCATCTTCTGATTTTGCTTTGAACAGGTGGAAGTAGCCTCTATGGTCACATCTCCATCCATGTTGCTGAATTTTCCCTTCACACTTTTTAAAAATCAGATATTGCTTGCTTAGATGGACATAAAACATGTGGGCAAACTTGTTTTGGGAGGCTCTTGAGGTTGCTGCATTTTGGCATCTTAAGGAGCTATAAAGGATATTGATGACGATGAATATGCCCATTGAATGCACCACGAGCAGTCATCCCTCTGTAAAAAACAACTTGGTTTTAATTCATCACGTGACAAAAACAAAAACAGTGTGGTGCTGGCTGAGTGTAATGTTAGTCAAAGATAGCTTAATGTAAACAATTTGGTATAACCATCAATTTATATGTGTTTTTGTTGGTCATATATCAGAGGGTAACATGGTATTGGCCAGTTGTTTCCAAAACACCATCAATATCGGTCTTAGGCTCCGGAAAAATGTGATATTATTGGTATGCTACCAGCTAAATAGCCTACCATTACATTGGCAACAGGTGGTGTAAGGTAAAAGTGTAATGTTGTATATAGGAAAATGTAAAAAATGTCTTCTTTGCACTAATATCAGAAGATTACAATGATGGCAAGTTGTTGAAAACCAAAACCAATACTGGTAATGGCCAGCCTCTGCTGAAATTCAATATTGGGTGACTTAATACTTAGTATTACTCATTGCACCAAACTCAAAGGCCTATTAAAACCATTGTGTGATGCTATCAAATACAATCTGTGTGTTGCTAGCAGAGTGTAATGTTAGTCAAAGATAGCTTAATGTAAACAATTTGGTATAACCATCAATTTATATGTGTTTTTGTTGGTCATATACCAGAGGGTAACATAATATTGGCCGGTTGTTTCAAGAACGCCACCAATATCAGTCTTGGCCTCTGATAAAATGCGATATTATCGGTATGCTAAGAGGCTAAATAGCCGACCAGAACAAGTTGTCTTCCTGTTGTTCAGACAAGTTAGTGTGTTACAATTATCATTACATTGGCAACAGGTGGTGCAAGGTGAAAGTGTAATGTCAGCTATAGGAAAATGTAAAAAAAATGTCTTCTTTGCACTAATATCAGAAGATTACAATGATGGCAAGTTGTTGGACACCAATACCACTACTGGTAATGGCCACCTACTGCTGAAATTCAATGTTGGGTGTGACTTAAAGCTGCAGTTGGTAGGATTGGGGTAAAATACATGGTACTTATTTTGTGCTGTGTTTGGCAAAAAAGTCATAACACTCATCAACAGCCATCAATAAATGAGGTATTCTGAGATTATGGCAAGATCTCTGTGTTTTCCTCTGCCTCTGTATCCAGCAATCAATGAATTCCAATTGCTCCCACCAGCTCTGACCAATCAGAGCCTTCCTCCTGATTGGTCCTCCTACATCATCCTGATTGAGCGTGCACTACAATCGATTTGTGGGCAGGGCTTACAGGAGCAGAGACCGGGGCCAGGGGGTGTGGTGAGAGGGAAATCTGGTGTGGAGGGGTAGTGATGACATTCCAAATCTTTCCCTGAACTGATGTTTATTCCAGGACTTCCAACAGCAGCTTTAATATCAAGTTACTTAATATTACTCATTGCACCAAATTCAAAGGCCTATTAAAACCATGGTGTGACGTTATCAAATGCAATCTGTGTGCTGCTAGGAGACTGCAGTACGAGTCAAAGGTAGCGAATGTAAGCAAATCTGCCTTTTGACGTAATCCAAACATGTATTTTGTCCAGATATTGGCCAAGATTCAAGGCTAGGTTGGAGAAGTGTGTTTCATTGTGTATGGAAGAATGAATCCGTCTAATATCAGTTAAACCCTGCTCAAGTGGTTACAATTCTCACATATTGGCAGCTGTTAAATCTATTTTGAAGTTAATTCAGCATCAAGCTGTGTAAAAAACAAACTTCTTATATTCACGATGAGAGAATCATGTGAATTGCAGCACAGGCTTTGACCACACATGCTCCAACCCTGCAGCTGTTATTTTATTTTGGGATTTGTCATTTACAGGTCATAGAGGAAGCTAAACACTACACCCCAAAGTCACAGAAACTGGGTCAGCGATCACCCACTCCAACTTATCATGTCTCTGATATCACCAGGCAAAAAATAACTAAAACATTCATACCTAAGACAGCAACCTGAGGGAATAGTCTGTCATGGTAACCAGCAAGCAGGGTCAGTGTCATCTGTGACTAAGTCCTTTCTCATGCTGACCCCTGACCGCATTTTCCAGGGCTCGTCCAGGGACTTGAGCCGGCAACCTTTTGTGCATGCGCTTGTTTCTGTAAGCAATAGTTCAGCGCCTCCTCCAGGGTTTCCTACGACCTCGCTGCTATACTAAAAAGGTCACCTGGTGCAGGCCAAGAGAGCCATGGGAACACTCTTTGTTTGACTTGATAATTGCAGCTTCTGAGCTACAAGCTGCCTCTTTATTAGCCACTGCAACAGCTGCTAGCATGTTCAACCAGCTGCCTTCTCTTTGTACTCATATGATTCTTTTCTCTGTCAGTAGTTTTGATTTGCTTGTTACTCTGCTCTTTATTTTGTCCAGTTGCCTCTAAGATACGATACTTGCAAGAGTATCACAACCGTGTGCAACACAATATTTACCCCGTGCCCTCTGGAACAGACATTGCTAACACACTGAAATACTTTTCCCAAACCCTGCTCAGGTAAGTACCCCGCTCTGGAGCCAACAGGTGAAGTAATAGACTGTAGAATGTTTCATATTTAGCTTCCCTCATGATCAGATACTCAGATTAGTCGTACACACTTTACTTACCACAACAAATGGAAGTAAGAGAGACAGAAAAAGACACAGACTGTAGCAGATTTCCAGTGTAGGTATGGTTTTGTGTTAAAGCAGCAGTGACAGACGGCTCACTTTGTTTATTGATTCAGCGCTCGCTTGCTAGATGAAACCTCCCTGGGGTTGCATGTCTTGTCCTTCCCACAAGAGCCCGGCGGAGAGGGCAGCTCCTCAGGCTCTACAGTTGTAGGGTCAGACTGCTCCCATGGGTGCTGTGAACGCCTGAGGAAGGAACAGCATGTTATTTCCTCCTCTGACATAGGTCAAGTAGGCAGCCATTTTGGACGCATCTTATTTTGTGATGGGTCACTTCTTCTTTTTCCCCTAGCCCAAGCTTTAACATGCACTGTGGCAGTAGAGTATTTCTGTCCACATATGGTTAGCTTGGTTTTACTGCTTATAGCCTCTCAGAAAATATTATCGCCGTCCTAACTTGTTGGCTAATTTACAAAACGGATGGGATTACCAGAGGCAGAACTTGTATGCCCCACTTTTATCATTATTATCAGCTTAGGGTGCAATCTATTTGAGATTGGCAGCCGGCCTCGATTCTACACTTTATGCCTCGGCCCCATAAGGATTATTTCTCTACTGAGTGATGCTCACAGAGTATCCAGAATACTTTGTGCTATGCTGAAGGGCTGTCCAGCACCAGCAGCCAATGTGCTGTTTTAAACATGGCCTCTGATTTGTCTTTGGTACAGATGGAGCATGACAGGAGGGGTTGCAACTGTGGGAACGTGTTAACTTAAGATTTTGTGGCAGTGTCGTTTGAGTGCGAAAGAAAACTCTCTACACTGCTACTTGACTCTCTCTCGTAGCTGGGCCTTTCAGTGCAGATCTGCAGAACAAAATAATCTCCCCTGCCCGTTGGAGGCGTATGAATTCCTCAGCAGGGACTCCAGGATTATCAGTACACCTGTGCTCTCTTAGACCTGAGGTGAAGACAGAGAGAAAAGTGAAAATGAAAGAGAGAATTTGTGATAAAGTAGGAGAAGTGGGCTTTAAAAAAAAGAAAAAGAGAACAGGCATGCGTTACGTTCCTGGAAAGAAAACCTGAAATGTCTTAAAGAGGTGTTGCTGAATCATACATCAACGTTAGTTTCAGGTCAGTTGCAGAGCACGCTAAAAAGAGGGCTTAATTTATTCCATTTATCTGAACTATTTCTGTCTCCTTAAAGATAGATCTGTCATATTTTCTCCTAGCCAGACTCTCTCTGCATCAGTGAGCCGCTCTGACTTCATGCCAATCTGTATCATTCGGATGGATAACTTTAGTGAGCAGAAATCCTATCTAGTAATGCAACAGCCTTATTTTAGATGCCTCAGAGCTTTATCTCTACTACACATACCTGAACATTTGTTATAGCAGGTCTGATTGTACTTTGAATTACTGCTACACATAGTTAATATGGATATTTAGAGTGCAGGGCCTGACAGTCAATGTACGTCATGTGTCTGTACCAGTGCATTTCTACATGTGTTTTATGTGTCGTATATGTTTGTAGTTTTTCGTGTTGTTTGTACGGATGTATGTTATTGACATGTGTGTGTGTCTTTGTGTAAATGTTCAGTGTGTGCGTGAGTGTGTCTGTTTTTGTCTTTGTTCATTGTTCAAAATAATTATGATGTTTTCTATATGGCAGTGAAAAAGTCATACTCTGAGATACAGTCTCTTGTCGTAAAGTAGTCCTCTCTGAGTTTCTTTTGTAAAATAATGCAGTTTTATGAGTGAATCTACACGGACTGAGATCTTACAGAGTATAACTTTGAGGGGATGAGTTAGAAAATGTGACATTCTGTTTTTTTACAGTGTGAAACGTCGCTCTACAGGCCAAACATTATGCATAGTCTAATGTTATGTTAAATAAATGAAATCCCCTTTCTCACTCGCCAGAAATGCTGTAACTCTCCTTTTTGAGTGACCTTTCAAAATAAAAGTAAAAAACAATACATCAGCATTTATAATCTGGGCTTTCATGATAAATCCCAATCATTTGCCTGATAGAACAGCTTAGCTCTTTAGTAATGTGCAGAAAGAAGAGCAATGCTCTCTGGCCCCCCCTTCCCCCCTCCTCCACCCTAGACGCTCCGCACTCAACCCCAACTAATTTCTCCTTTTGTTTTTTCCCTCTCTTAAAATTGAATATGTCCACCACCTTCCCCAGGGGACAGCAAACACAATTGTCCATCCTGCATTAGCTCACAAACATAATGCTACCAGTCATCTCCCCCTGATACAACCTATTCCTTTGTCATTATAGTTTCTCCTCTACCGTAGATTAGTTGTTACATTTATTTAAGAAACCTGAATCCATATGCCTGTTGGATCTCATTATTTCTCCTGATGATACTGGTACAGTATCATAATGTATGCATACGGACATTATTTCTCTGGTGCAATAAACATGTGCTGTGACCTCGGAGCATTTGATCTTACCTCACACACATGTTTATTACTGGCTGAAGCATGTTTCAAAAGTGTCACCTCTGTATTTTCCCTGAACCAATTTGGTGTCACTCCCATCCTTGACAGCCCCACTAAAGACAAGGAAATTTTTTTTTTTTTTTCTTTTTGTCAAATTCCATGGCTCATTGGCCTTTTTTGCATGGTAGCCTCTGACCTTGCTGATTGGAAGACGGCAGCCATCGAGGGACAGTCTTTTGCGCTGTGCCTTTTTGGAGAAGTATGGGGTTGCCACTGAAAACATGCCATTTTTTATATTTTTGCTCCTTGTCACCAGATACGCATGAGATGCAGTGATCATTGCAGTTTGTGCTCATGTCTTTTTTTTCTTTTCCAAGTGCAAAGACAGATAAAATGAGAGAAAATTGAATCAAAGTCACTCAACAGACAAAGCAGGGAAAAATTGCCCGTGCCTTCAGTGATACAGTCAAAGAGTGAGACACTGCATCCTATGTGGGGTTTATCTGGGTTTGTTTTTTTCTATTTACGCTGTCTCTGTAGTGCCATTTCAATGTAATGTGCTGTTTTTTTGTGTCTTTGTTGTCTCTTTTTTTCCCTTGTTCCCTTCCCCTACCCTTCCCTCCCCTTCCCCTCCCGCCCCCGGAGCAGCATTCTGTCCCGCACAGGCAGGAAGGAGAACCAGGAAGCTTCCAATTTGGCCGTGCCCATGACCATGTGTCTTTTTCCTGTGCCATTCCCACTCACCCCATCTCTAAGACCACAAGTCAGTTCCATCAACCCTACAGTTACTCGCTCCCTCCTTTACAGCGTTCTGCGCGATGCCCCGTCAGACCGCGGGGGGCAGGGGCAGCAGAGTCGGGACGCTCAGCTCTCAGAGTACCCCTCTCTGGACTATCAGGGCCTCTATGTGACCCTCGTGACCCTGCTTGACCTGGTGCCCCTGCTGCAGCACGGTCAGCATGGTGAGTCAAGGCCCAGTGCACCACTGTTTGTCATCATCATCCTGAGCCGTCTGGCCTGCATGAAGCCACCGCTGCTTTTTTGGCCTCTTTTTTGTAACGGGAGGAGAGAAGTCCTGCTGAGGAATCTTGAGGGATGCATGGGGTGATGGGGAGCACGCTGGATCCTGTGAACTTAATCGTTCATAAGCCATTGGATACACCAGGCATAGGCTTTCTCTTCTGTGTATCATACCCGGCTGCATGTTTGTTATGTAAAGTGGGAAAAATGTTATACTTGTGTTACAGAGTTAAATATGAAGCTGTACCTTTTGAATACTCTTTGTATACATCTGAGAATGACTTATTTCCAAGGCTGCATCCCAGTCAGCGCTCCTGTTTTTCATGAATATTTACCACTGTTAAAGAAAGCTCAACAGCATGAAAACCATCTTCTACTTTTTCTACTCTTCTTTTCCTGAGGGCAAACTTGACTTCAGTGGCTTTTAAAGAAAGCTTACTGCCCCCAGCTGGAGCTCATTCTCCAACATTTTTTTCACTGTTTTACTATTAAAAGACTGGAATGTTGTGTAATTGTTTTGCTGCATACAGTATGTGAATACTGTATGTACTGTTAATTGAATGAGTTTCTGTGTATCTCTCTTTGTCTTTTTTGCCTTTCTCCTTTCTCATCAGATCTTGGACAGTCCATATTTTACACAACAACTTGCCTCCTGCCCTTTCTCAGTGATGATATTCTCAGCACTTTGCCCTATACAATGATCTCCACTTTAGCCACATTTCCCCCTTTCCTTCATAAAGACATCATTGAGTACCTGAGCACCTCTTTCCTCCCCATGGCTATATGTAAGTATACCTTTTAGAAGTCCATTTACAACTAAGCCACGTGGTCAGATAATTGGTGATTTATGAAATAAAATATGATACCTTTAGGCCGTAACATAAACCAAAACTACTACCTTTATTAACATCTTGAACAAGAGATTTTGAAATGATCTCTTTCTCTTTTTCTTGCTGTCTGTAGTGGGCTCTACTCGAAGGGAGGGGGGAGTCCCGGCTTATGTTAATTTGTCTGCCTCCTCAATGCTCATGATTGCAATGCAGTACACCACAAATCCAGGTGAACCATTGTGTTAGCTTATTTTGAAACATGCATTTAAGTATAATGGAACAGTAACATTGTGTTGTGATGTGTGGTAATGACTCTCTTCACTACTTCTTTCCAGTGTATCACTGTCAGTTGCTGGAGTGTCTAATGAAGCACAAACAGGAAGTGTGGAAGGTATTACATAATGGCAATAGTTGGTCTTTGTATGTAAAGCACAATGGAAGAGTTTCATTTCAAATAGGCACAGAGTCATGGCATAAGATCTTGGCTTGTATTTGTTTCATTGGCCACAACCAAGCGGCAACCTCCGATCTAAAAATATGAGTCCAATGCGGAAGTGCTAAAAACTGCAATTCATCAAAGATCCTCTTGATGCTGGCTCCGGAAGTACTGGAAACCACATACACACTAATTCAAAAAAGCCGATCTTTACAGCAGAAATAAACATGTTTACAGCCTGGTACAAAAGACTGGTGTAGTCTGGATTGCTCATTTCTTGATCAGCACACTCTGTACGGGGGTGACATTTTATCTAATGCGGCAATTTCAAAGATATTAAGATTACGAGTCTTCCAATGAGAGAGGCACAGCTGACTTGACTGACAGGCGGGAACACTGTAGCTGTTGGCTAGGAGGCTCAAAGCCCGCCTCTTTACCTCACACTAGCTCGACAGCAGCAATATGGCTCCCGCCAACGATTGGCCTCAAAACAGTGCTTCAGAAACAGATGGATGACGTCACGGATACTACGTCCATATTTTATACAGTCTATGGCCACAACACACGTACTTGCAGTATGTCACTGTGACTTGTTAAAGGCTGCTAAGAAATCAGATGTATGAAATAAACAAAAAATATCCCAAAGGTAGTCAAAATGTTATTTTACATGTTTTTTAGCCGAGAGTTAGAAAACAAAAACAACAACAAACCAAGGTCACCTGTTAACACCATGTCTTTTCTGTTTTTGTTTTTTTCTTCCCTTGCAAAAAACCTTAAAGCAACACAAAAAAAAACAGGTTCCCCTGCTTCAAAATGTAGCCTGGAGCTTGTTAGTCTCTTAACCCAGACACTTAGATTATTGCCAGATGCTGGGTGGCCTTTAATCAACAGTAACTTTGTTCTCTTCAGCTGCAGTAAACATAAACCTGAGTCTCATTAATACTAAAACATTGAAACTTTGAGCTTGTCGAGACACTATTCCACTTCTTATTGTCACTCACTATCTGTTGCATACACTTAGTCGTGTACTGGCAATATCCAAATATGCTTTACTCTCTCACACTCAAGGTGATTGTTTCTTTCCCACAACACACACACACACGTACTTTATCATAACCCGTCCTAAAAGGCATAAAGTGAGCCTGGTAACACAAACATTCCTGGACCTAAAACTTTTAGTGCTAGCTATAAAATGAGTATTGTTTCCATTTTTTCATAATGACTCTTTGCAAAAGGAATACATTCATTTATCCCAAGATATTTGCCTTTTATTCCTTTTTAAAAATAAATATACATATAAAGGGTAGTCCATGTTGAAATGAAACCCTTCACTTACTATTACTCACATTCATGAGTATGCAAAAGTCTTGAAATAAATGTGTGTTTTGAAATAACTGTTAATGTCTGTACTGTAAACAGGACCTTCTTTATGTAATATCCTACGGCCCATCACAAGTAAAGCCTCCAGCTGTGCAGATGTTGTTTCATTACTGGCCCAACCTGAAGCCTCCAGGAGCCATCAGTGAATACAGGGGGCTGCAGTACACAGGTCAGGCTCTTTTAATGTTACATCTGCTACATGGTATGTCCTTGAACTGACTGGAGGTCTGACCTTTCTACCATTTTTCTCCTTTTTCCCCCCTCATACTGCTAACCTCCAGCCTGGAATCCCATCCACTGTCAACATATCGAGTGCCACAATGCCATCAATAAACCAGCTGTCAAGGTGATTTCAGTACTAACAAGTATATCAAATAAACCTTGAAATATCTTGGTGGATGCATAAAACAGATCCAACATCCCTTGTTACTATGAGAAAATAGATTAGTGGTGCATTCTGTATCCAAAAGCTGTTTCCCTTGAGAACTTCTTCCCGGATGCATGGGGCATGTGTAAAGAATTGACTTTTAGAATTCAACTGTGTGTTGGCGTATTTGCTTTTGTTAGCCCCTTGATAAATAAATCAGTGCATGTCCAGGCTGCTGTGGGAGCTGGGTAATGATATCAGCTTCTATGCTACTTTACACCAGTCTCTGCTGTTGCTGCCCTGCTTTATCAGCTCTGCCTGCCTTTACTCAACTGTGCTCAAAACTGACAAACAGAGAGAAGAAACAGGGGCACGGACAGGGGCCAGATTTCAATTACCAGGAGCAGGGAGGGGGTACATAGGGAGGGGGGGCTTAATTGGAAGCGGTGACCCCGTGCAGCCCCGGAGGAGAGGGTGGCATCAAGTGAGCGCAGTAAATAACATTGCACCGTCTGAACACTGAGGCCATGAGCATTAAGGTTTTGCACAGGGCCAAGCACAGGTTGTAAGAGAACGCAATGCAGCATATGCAGGCAGTCATCCACACAGAGGCTTAGGGAGACAGGTATAAATGTCACATAATTTTGTATGTGCAATATTATGATATACTGCCCTCAGAGAGTACCGCCAGAGGGATAGAAAATATCAGCTGCAGTAACTGTAGTGTGTTACATTTAATTGGAAAGTTTTACAGGTTATTTTATATATTATTTTAGCTTCTTGCTTAAGCGAGGGTTGTCTAATTTTTTTGTTAGAGTGGTACAAGGTTTTGGATCTTTACAAGATACATATCATGTCACTATTTTAAGGTACTTCCACTGTGATATCTTTTTCTCTATTTTCATATAAAATACAACTATAGTTCAGAAAAATACACAAATATATAAAGAAACTAACAATCAGCTTTTGGTACAACAAAATGAATCACTATACTACATATTGAATCATTTTGTTTCTATAAATATATTTTTCTGAAATATCTCCAATGAGGCCATTCTCCTCTAACTTCACACTCAAGGAGGAGCATGCCTATGTTCCCACATGTTACATGTATATACTCTATGCGCATTTGTACTTATCTGATTTTGTTTTTCTGACTTAAGGAAACAAAAACAAGGGTTTGGCATCTTTAAGCTCTGCTTCAGCCGAAACCTGTTTCAGCCTATTTCATTTTATCTTGTAATAATTGTGATTGTGACGATTTCTGCTGCTGCTGCTGCTGATCAAAGTAAAATTACTCAGTCATTCATTTAGTGTAAAGTGCTTCCAAAAAATCTTGTGGGAGGATAGGGCTTAAATTGAAGGGACATGTTTGAAAATGTCCAAGAAATGTGGGAACATAGGGATGACCCCCTAGCTAAAATGCTATTAGAATGCTAAAACAGCTAAAGGCTAAAATTTAAACTCTGACTTCTCCTGATTGATAAGCAGCTGAAAAGATCATGAATATTGAAAAGCCAATCCTTATTTCAAGGTAAAATAACACGTTTGATTATGCAAGCATTCAACTGCATCCTTGCTAATGTCACCATTAGCTAGAAGTGGCTGAATGCTAACATTACATTTTGGAAGTGTTGTACTCTCAATAGAAATGTGTACTCTTAGCTAATGGCAAAGTTAGCAAGGAAATGGTCGGACATTAGGTTTCCTAACATACTGGTGAACAGTTTCAAGAGGTAAAGTAGTATTCAGTCACTTTTCAGCTAACAGCTTTATTTCAATCAGGAGAGACACAGTTTGAAGATTAAATGTTATTTATTATCAGTGGTGGACAGTAACGAAGTACTGTACTTAAGTACATTTTTTGAGTATCTGTACTTTACTTGAGTTTTATTTTTGAGGAAACTTATTACTTTTACTCCACTACATTCAGAAGACAATTATTGTACTTTTGACTCCACTACATTTCTATCAATGCTCTAGTTAATCACTACTTTTGCTTTGAGGTCAGCTCATGAATTTCCTCCTCTTTTCTGAAATCTGATCCCTGAGACAGTAAAATGTGTTTGTGTAGTTCTGTTTGTCTCAGTGGTTTAGCCATACCTGTATGTCGTGTGTTTCCACAGTTGAACATGGAGCAAACACAGAGCAACTTTCACTCAGATCAGGCAGTTCATGTAGAGGTGGTAATGATGGCTATAATTCTCCACCTGAGCACCCATGGTCATATCTTCAGCCCGTGTTAGAGGTTTTTGAAATGAAGAATGATACGTATTGTTTGAAATGTTCACCTTGTTTCCCACTCTGCTCAAACATACAAACATTCACTGTCCAACCTGAGAAAGTGTGTTGAGATACAAAACATTTGTTTCATTCCAGATGAACATTTCAAACTAAGTTGTCTGTTCTTGGAGTAACTTAGTTGCTATTTTTACTCCATGGTATAATTTTTAGAGATTTCAAGTAATGGTTTCTAAATAAACAGAATGTAGGAGAATATACTCCTATGTATTCTTGACTGCACTTATGTATTTTGAAAATACAACGTTTTGAGATTTTTAAAAAAGAACTTTGAATACTTAAGTTTTTTTAAAAGCAAGTACTTCAGTACTTTAACTCCAGTAATAATTTGACAGAGCAACCATTTTTACTTGTATTGGAGTAATATTTGATATGGAGTATCTATACTTTGACTCAAGTAATGAAGTTGTATACTTTGTCCACCACTGTTTATTACAATTTAATGAATAGTGAAACTTGACAGTAATTTTGGGTGTAAGGACTCTATGGGGATAATTTTGTGAGCGTAGGATGTGTGAATTTTGCAGCAGAAGATTAACAAATGACAGCTCCGGAGCACGCAGTTGGAAGAGGGTGAGCTATCGAACAAGGGAGAGGAGAGTTAAACAACTGCTGTGATTGCTTCTATAATCTTCCTGTCTGAACTTTCGCTAGAGCTACATTAGTTAGCTAATGGGGAATCTAGGTAAAATGTTCAGACTCCACTCATCCTCATGTCATGACAGTATTTATTCTTCCTGAGTGTGCAGAAATGGTATCTTTGCTTCTTGTTAAACAATCATCCTGTATAACTTTTAAATACCACATGCATATTCTAACACTTCTCCTCTCACTTTGCAGATGTGTATAGATCCCACTCTTTCTGTTGCCCTGGGAGACAAGCCCCCTCCTCTTTATATATGCGAGGAGTGCAGCCAGAGGATAGCAGGGTATGCCTCTTTTTCACATCTCCTCTCCACCCCCAGGATCCTCCCCCGCCTTAACTGAGCTGCCTTTCCAAACATACATCACATACTGCCTGCCTCATTATTCCCCACCTTTACCCAGGGGAAAACTCATCACCATGGTTACATAATTCCCTTGCTCTGATAATGAGATGATCATCAGAAACCACGCAGCCACTTGTTTCTCTTTCCTCCAGCGTGTACATACTGTAATTGCATGGCTCTCTGTTTTGTACTGTCTTTGATATTGAGGGGGATATATTGTGTTCAGCTTTGTTGGGAGGCTGAGACTGCTGTGTGTACTGTGGGTGTGTTTGTGTTTAGGCTCTGAGGCGCAGTTTGCCTGTATATCAAGACTTGTTTATTTATTTCTTTAACCTTTTCAGAGATCACTCAGAGTGGCTCGTGGATGTGCTCCTGCCCCAAGGTGAGCGTTCACAAACACAAAGTTGTTTGAGTTTCTGTCAGTCTGTCTTACACCTTACAGAGACAAACACACACAGTAAATAGACGGATTTTATTAAGCACAGTAATATGATAGTGAGCAGGGGTGTGACCAAGGGTGGCATGGGCCCCCTTGAGATCTAATGGCCACCCGGAAATCTTAAACTATGATTTAATAATACTAATAATAATACTAATAATACTATTAGAGGGTCATTTATATGAAATAAAAATGGATTCATTTGATGTTGGAGTCATATTTCACAACAAAAATTGCGACACTGTCAAAATCTCAATGCCATCATGGACAACATCCACCTATTTTATATTCGTATTTATATCTTATTTTATTCCTTCTTTAATATTATGACTTTCTTACATACTGTTTATAAGAGCTCTGTAATGAAAGGATTTGCCTCCATGGGATAAATAAAGTATTTCTGATTCTGATTATGACATACTGTAATTATATAGTTATGTAGCATTGTTATTAACAGTCTTTTACTTTGTCATTGCAGCAGAGATATCTGCCATTTGTCAAAAGAAGGTAAGACATTTATTCTAAAATATGAACATTAACGACACAGTCTACTTTCATGCTCATAAGCATTGTGATTTATCCCGTTACAGCATGATGTAATACTGAACATTATCCTGTGTGTCTTCATAATTAGGGCGGATAAACATTGAGTCATTTGTTTTTAAAGATTAACCTTGCTGCATTACAGAATAATGACGTCCAATCTCAAGCTGCGCATGCAAAAACACACAGCAGAAATGAGCTTCACCTTGTGGAAGATATTTCATGTCCTCGTTCAAACCAGTGGAGCTTATTTTATTTATGAACCTTAAATGCTCTTTTGCATCGAGAGGTCTATTCACTGGAAGTGGCTCAGGAAAGGCTGAATGGTTTCCAATGAAGCTGCTCGGGCGTGATGTTTGTTTGCCGTTGTTAAATGTACAGCAGAGGGCAAGTGCTCCCTGCTGGTTTCCAGGGAGACACCTGGAAAACTGAGAGTGGGATTATCTCAGGTATTCCAGTCAGCCTGAGCAGCCACACAGTGGATCCTGTTTTGTCCTGTGATTTATAATCCAAAGCCTCTGATTCTGATCAGGCTTTGTCACAGTTGTTTCACAAAGCTCTTTTAACTCCCAGCTGAACTCACACCAGCTCTGTCATTGTCATCAGAGACATTTTTTTAATAATCTAATAATAGCTTTTTATAAATACACCACGATACCAAAGATAGAACTAACAGTTAACAACAACAACAGCCTCAGTAATGTTCAGATGAGATTTTTACTTGTTGAAAGCTTGCTGGGAGAATGAGAGGACTCACTACCAGAGGACAGATATGTTAATTTGATAGGGAGCAGTGCATCGCTCTAATGGCACAAGATTAGAGGCTGATCAGATTAGGATGCCCCTCTCGTGCCGTGCTTTTTATTTTTAGAAACCTGAGACACTGTGGGGACTCATAAAGACATTCTCAATCACTGCAGATCTCAGAACCAGTGAATTCCTCTTCAGTGCAGTTTGTTGTTTAAGAAACCTTTAGATTCATATTTTTTAGAGGATTTTTTTTTTCTGTGGTTGTGTCATCTTTTTACTTTCCTGCCTGCTGCCCAGAATAGAAATGAACTAATCTCTCCTACTCCTCTTCTTCCTCCTCTTCTCTCTGTTTGTTGGCTCTTTGCAGAACTGTAGCTCTCACGTCAGGAGAGCGGTGGTCACCTGCTTCTCGGCCGGCTGCTGTGGGCGCCATGGCAACCGGCCTGTCCGCTACTGCAAGCGTTGCCATGTCAACCACCACAGCAGTGAGGTGGGGGCTGCGGCTGAGACCCATCTATACCAGACCTCGCCCCCTCCCATCAACACCCGGGAGTGCGGAGCAGAGGAGCTGGTGTGCACTGTGGAAGCTGTTATCAGGTGCATTCACTGTCTATAAACACTGATGAATCACAGCTGCAGTTACAGGGCAAATATGCAGTGCTGTGATATATGTTTTAACACAGATATCATCCTCAGTATGTCTTTACTGCCTCTGTAAATCCTCCTGTTCCTCTCTCATCTTCTCCCTTTCAATCCAGCCTTCTTAAAGAGGCAGAAATACACGCAGAGCAGCGAGAGTTTGAGATGAACAGGCGTCGTCAGATGGGCCTGTCCGCCTCCCACCACTCTCTGGATAACATTGAGTTTGACAACAAAGAGGACGACCAGCACGACCAGCGGCTCCTCAGCCAGTTTGGCATCTGGTTCCTTGTGTGTAATCAATGGCCTTTGCCTCTGTGTCTGTCAATAACAAGATACTGATAAAGATGTGTACAGTGCACGCCTTCTTATCGCTTTCCTGCTGATTCCATGTTTGCACAGCTAATTAATTTTTACTTTTCCTGCAGGTGAGCCTGTGCACACCAAATGAGAACACTCCCACAGAGAGTCTGGCTCGGCTGGTCAGCATGGTGTTCCAGTGGTTTCACTCCACCGCCTACATGATGGACGATGAGGTTGGAAGTCTGGTGGAGAAGCTGAAGCCTCAGTTTGTCACCAAGTGGTTAAAGACAGTGTGTGAAGTGCGATTCGACGTCATGGTGATGTGTCTGCTGCCAAAGCCTGTTGAGTTTGCCCGGGTAAGGCCAAAACCCAGGACAAGTAAAAATGTTTGGGAAAAGTGTTACAGCAGACAAAGGTATCAGACTGTTTATCTAGGTCAGATCTCTAGTTGGCTTTTAAACTGTGCACCAGACATGAATGAAGAAACAGCTCTAAACCATAATGCAACTCAGAGCTGATGTTTATTTAACCAATAAAACACAGGTCACTATCTGAACTCCCTTGACTGTGTTTGTTCTAAACCAGTCCCTGCACATTTTCCCTCAGGTGGGAGGTTACTGGGATAAGTCATGCAGCACAGTGACCCAGCTGAAGGAGGGCCTGAACAGAATCCTGTGTCTGATACCCTACAACGTCATCAGTCAACCGCTGTGGGAGTGTTTCATGCCAGAGTGGCTGGAGGCCATCCGCACAGAGGTGCCGGACCAGCAGCTCAAAGAGTTCCGGGAGGTTCTCAGGTATATTCATCACCACACAGATCCAACCCACTTACCTGATTAAACCGTACCTGTCTTTTTGCTATTTCACACGGCATGATTTTATGTTAACATATTCCCAGTGCAGCTACAAAACTACTTGATAGAGAGTAGTTATATTTTTAGTCTTGAAAGATGAATGTCAGGTGCGGTCTGAGCTGCACTGAATCAGTGGAAAAAGAGGCTGTTTTCCAAAAATAGCATCAACTTAAAAGGAGCCAAGCATAAGAATTCTACTTTCAACATTTCAGCTTAACAGACTTTAACACAAGTGGTTTGTGACAAGCTTTGAAGCATGAAAATATCTTGACTGAAGCAATGTTAGAATCCTGGGCTGAGATGACAAATCAGTGCAGAGTTGAATGAAATGTTTTTTGCACTACAAAGCAAAGAGTGGGACATTTTGGGAAATAGCAGTTGTTTTTTCCCAATAGTCTCTTTTTGAATCTTAGTGAGAGAGCAAACACATATGAATCCTCGATTGTTGAACTATTTCTTTAATAATACCCAACTTTGATTTGCTAATAACAGACCAATAGTAGGGGGATGCATACCAAGTTCATGAGGAAAATGTCTGCTGCTGTTATATACACTTTTAAAAGTCCTACTCGTCCATTCTGCTCCATAAATAGGCATCCAGGTAAAGTAGAAACTGAGCATGGATGGTTCAATCATAGCTTGAAATAACAGGACTAACCTGGTTGTATAACTCTGTTCTTCTTCCTGCTTACAGTAAGATGTTTGATATCGAGCTGTGCCCCCTGCCGTTCTCCATGGAGGAAATGTTTGGCTTCATCAGCTGCAGGTTCTCGGGCTACCCAGCATCCGTGCAGGAGCAGGCTCTGCTGTGGCTGCATGTAAGCACTCACACATGCACTTACATACACACACACACATGCTGTTTTGTTGTCAAGTTGACATCCTGGGGTTCTGTCCACAGTGAGTGTGAATTGAACAGGTTGTCAGAGAGTGTGAGAGTCTGAGCAGGGGCCCTGCTGAATATGGATCTGGGTCACAGAATGAGACTGAGAGAGAGTGAGAGAGGGGAGAGATTTAGCCTTTCCTTCCATATGCACACACAGCTTGTTGCCCTGTAAACATGGATCAATTTCAAGTTTTCTGTCTAAAGTCAGCTCAAGAGATTGCATAAATTTTTGCTTCATCAAATAGGTCACATTGAAACCAGACACACAAGTAGTGCCTAGTTTTACTCTGTGGATCTTTCTCTGCATGATACACCTCTGTGATAATATAATCATCATCCTATAGGTATTAAAACGGTTTCAAACGCATCATATAAACCACTTTTAACACTTGATGACTGGAGTTAAACTATCCATGTAGTGTTCATATTAAAGTATTTAATAAATACACTTTAGTTTCCAACTTTGTTCTCAGTAAAATAAAGAGTCCTGATGATAACAGGATGGGGACTCTGTTTCTTGAAAGTGTATCTAGCTTTAGAGTTTATGTGATGTTAACGTTACGATAAAAAAAAATGCTGCTCTCCTCCATGTAACTTCTTTTAACAAAAGTGGCAGACTTTTTGCATCTGCATGGTAAGAAGTAAAATAATGTTTTTCAGAGGGTATTAAAAAAATGATCTTCTGTGTGTCTTGTTTGGACTTAGGTGTTGTCAGAACTGGACATTGTGGTTCCTCTTCAGCTACTGATTGGGATGTTCTCTGATGGAGTCAACTCTTTAAAGGAGCTGGCCAATCAGAGGAAGACACGGGCCTCTGATCTGTCCGGCAACACTGGAGCTCGCAGGGTAAGGGACAGAGCACCACAAAACTACAGACCCCCAAAATAATATAAGACATGACGGCTGAATGCTGTTTTTTGTACACTACCAGTCAAAGGTTTGGACACACCTTCTCATGCAATGCTTTTTATTTATTTTAATCATTTTCAACATTGTAGATTAATACTGAAGACATCAAAAATATGAAATAATCTGGGTTTGCCATAATATGGATTACAACAGTAGTCAGATAGGGTTATCCATTGTGCACTAACCCTACCTCTGAACAACACAACTGATGGTCTCAAACACATTAAGAAGGCAAGTCATTCTACAAATGAACTCTTGTTAATTGTAATTCGAAACCATTCCAGGAGACCACTTCATGAAGCAGACTGAGAGAATACCAAGAGTGTGCAAAGCTGTCATGTTCACAGAATGTAAAATATAAAACATATTCTGGTTTGTTTAACACTTTTTTGTTAATGAAATAATTCCATATATGTTCTTTCATAGTTTAGATGTCTTTGGTATTAATCTACAGTGTTTCAAATAATTAAAATAAATACAAACCCTTGAATGAGAAGGTGTTTCCAAACTTTTGACTGGTAGTGTATATTTAATTCAAGTCAAGTTGTCAAAGCAGAGTGATAACTTGCAGGGCTTACAGTCTATTTTAAAACAACATAACCCAACTAGATGTTATCACATTATTGGGATATTTTGCATTCTGTCAGAAGCTTTTTTTAGTATTAAGACGTCCAGATTTATTTTCCTCTTGGTCTCCATTGCTAGTATTCATTGGCATGTGCTGTATGTTGCTATGGCAACTGCCAGCCAATGTCTAAATATAGCTCACTTATAAGGCTTAATTGAACTTGACTATGATGTCGATTTATCATTGAAATTTACAGCCAGGCCACTCTGCAGTCATACGCCCTAATTATTAAGAGTAACAGAGGAACGTAGGAGATTAGAACGACTGTTATGTTGCTTAAATAGCTTGAGTTTGAAGTGAAATGCAGATATTTTACCTTGTGCTCTTCGTTGTAGGTGAGTGTGGTGTCAGATCCAGGACGTCGCGGGCAGCACAACACCCTCAGTCCGTTCCCCAGCCCCTTCAGGAGCCCGTTCCGCAGCCCCCTGCGTTGTAGCCCCTTCAAAAACCTGGGTCATGCTGCTGGACACTGTGCCCTGGATCTGGACTGTGATGATGATGATATGAACCTCGGCTGCTTCATCCTCATGTTTGACCTCATCCTAAAGCAGGTGAAAAATCCACCCGCATGAAGAAAAATCACAAAGATTATAATAATTATGATCTCAAAGGAACTTAGAATCAATGTCTGGTAGTCAAAAGCAATATTCTTATACTTATCTAGCTTCAGGTGTTATTAAAATAATCAGAGAATGTCTCAATAGAAAACCTTGTGCTACTGACTGTATGCAAAGAAGAAGACTGAAGTATAATTTACACAAAGTCAACACAGTTTTTGAAAATGATGGAGAAAAAAAGAAACACATTAGGCAATATCAATTCTCACAGGTGGGATCTTGAGATTTGGGTACACGCTCCACTATCAGCTCCCTTGTTTAACTGTTCGTCCCCCATGCTGCCCCAGATGGAACTCCAGGATGACGGTGTGATGCTGGGTCTAGACAGCAGCCTTGGGAAGGATATCGTGGGCATCATCAACAACGTCTTCCAGGCGCCGTGGGGGGGCTCGCACACCTGCCAGAAGGATGAGAAGGCCCTTGAGTGTAGCCTGTGCCAATCCAGCATCCTGTGCTACCAGCTGGGCTGTGAGCTGCTGGAGAGGCTGACCCCCCGGGAGGAGATACGCCTTGTGGTGAGACACCCAGCATGAGTTTTTATGCTCTAAATATAAATGAACTATATGTATGAAGAAGATAAGTCCTTGAAATGAATGATATGTAGTCCTCATGTCTCAAATCATAACACTGGATAAAATAATGTTGTGATTGAGATTAAATATAAATCTAGTGGATTATACATTTATTGATTCCACAAAAACATGGCTTTTAAATATCTTGTAAATCATACCAATGCCATAAATGATGTATGTATGAAATGTTTAAGGAGGCTTGTTTGTTTTCTCTACAGGAGCCTACGGATAGTTTGGAGGAAACCTTGCTCTTCCCACTGACAGATTTTTCTCTTGGGACGGAGAATGGGAGTGAGGAAGGAGATAACCCAAGTGTTGCCCCCACCCCAGCAACCAATGACAACCCCAGCAACCAATCACCTGATGATGCACGTGTGTATCAGTTCTGTGCAAAATGGGCTTTCTGCTTTTACTGGATAGGACAGCTTGAGAGAGAAACAGGAAATGTGGGGAGAGAGAGAGGGGGGGGAATGACATGCACTAAATCATGTGGGGACTGGAAGTCAATCACATGACCAGTGTGGTGGGGACTGTAGCCTCTGAGCTAGCCTCTCAAAAAATATTTGTTCGCACTGTATGAATACTTTAATGTTTACAGAATTATGCTTACTTGTTTTAGCTGAGGGTAACACTTAGCTAAACTTGCCAGTCACTGGGTGTTACTACATATTTAAAGGATTAGCTCAACATTTTTGGAAAGCATGCTAACTTTGTTTAGCTAAGCTTTAAGCTTTATCATCTGCTGATGGTTGTAGTTTATGTAAAGGTAAAGTCCGACATTTTGGGCAGTATGCTTATTTGATTTCTGGGTGACATAAAATGAGACAATATGATACCTTTTAACCCTCCTGTTACCCTCAAATGTACTAACATCTTTTATCCTTGGGGTCAGTTTGACCCCATAAATTTAAACCTCCAGAAACCTCATGTTATAGTGACCTCAATATAATCCAAAACAAATGTGTGTAAAATGTTGATATTTTTTGTTTTATACAGCTAAAACAGCGTGAGGTCAAATTGACCCCTAGGAACACCGATGCATACATTTTTTCCTGGAAATTAGAACATTCCCAGTTGTCCCCATTAAGTCAGGAAAAGTCATGAAATATGAAGCCAAAAAAATTATTTTAATCATTATTTTAGAGATGTTAAACATTGAATGGGGTCCATTTGACCCCAAGGATAATAGGAGGGTTAACTGGGCTAAACATTAAGCCTTTACACCAGCTAGCTTAACTTAACATTAAAACTGGAAACAGGAGAACAGCTAGCCTGCCTCTCTCTGAAAGAAAAATAATAAATCCCTTGCAGGGACTGTATCTCTCTGTAACTTGTACTTTATATTTTGTTTGCTTAACATAAACTAAGGTAAAAACAATTTTAAAATGAAAAAAAAGAGTTTCACTCCTGAAAATCATTTTACACCAATCTCAGCAAACTGTCTTCACATTCAAGCTTCACATCTACAGATGAGTCGTAATACAACACTCTCCTTTATTCCAGCCCTGAAGAACAACTCAGATAAAAAGTTCTCCTACCAGCAGCTCCCTGTGTCTCTGAGGCTCATCTACACCATCCTGCAGGTACCTCTTCTTAATCACACAATTTTAAAAGTTTGAGATTAAAGAACATTCTGTGACTGATCTGACTTGTTGGTCACACATCTCCTCTGTATCCAGGAAATGTCCAAGTTTGAGGAGCCGGACATCTTGTTCAACATGTTGAACTGTCTGAAGATCCTCTGTCTTCATGGAGAGTGTTTGTATCTCGCTCGCAAGGATCACCCACAGTTTCTGGCCTATGTCCAGGAAAAGATGCTAATACCAAGGTTTCTATTTGCTGTTTTTTTTTCAAATAAAGTTTCTTGTAAAATGTTGGTATTTAACAGAAAATGTGTCTGGTTTTGTTTGTGTGAGTAATCAGTGTTTGTGTTTCAGTCTGTGGTCCATGCTGAAGTCAGAATTCTGTCAGCTTGCCTCTCTGGCTGTGCCTCAGCTTCTGCACGCTCTCTCTCTGTCCCATGGAGCGGACATCTTTTGGAACCTCATCAACACAAACTTCAACAGCAAAGACTGGAAGATACGATTTGAAGCAGGTAAGAGATAGCTTATAGTGTACATCTGATCTCATACGATGATCCTGAACAGCTTACAACATCATTCACAGAAACAGACCTCTTAAAGAATTGTATTCGTGTCTTAATGATGCGTTTTGAAGGTGAAATGTCTGTCATTGTGTTTGAATGAACCATTAAACAGAGACCTCCAGTCTGCTGATAAAATATGCTTTCCAAACCAACGCCTTTCCTCATCTCCCCCTTCTGTTGCCATGGTTACAATGTGGCTCAAACAGGCGGAAAAAGAGGAATTGTGGGATTAATCAGGTTTTTCTCGCCACGTGATTGGCAGAGAGGAGCCGAATGACCTTGAGACGGAGGCAGAGGACTAGATGTGTAGATAATAAAGGGCAGGGGGGGACAACTGAATGGGCATGAGACTCAAACACACAGTAAAGGTGTTAAAGTGGTAGCATATGTTGCATGCTGATACACAGTCATCAGTTATTCTTCATAGTAAGATGATACATCTGTAGGTTATATCATGACTAAGCTTTAATAAGGCTATTACCCTCTCTTATTAGCAGTGTATTAACAGATAACCATAATAACTGTAAGCATCTGCTTCTCAAATAACAAATAAATGCATTGAAACATCACATGTAGCCAACAGGCATTATGATGTTGCTCTTGATCATCTCCATACTCCCACACTGACACCTAGTGGTCAATGCTGGGTGCTTTCATAAGCACAGAGTGGGTGAGAGTTTATGGATTTCAGAATAAAGCATCTAATTTTAGATTTTAATCCTTGTAAATAAAGCCAACAATAACTGGAAGTGTCTTTTTTTCTGAAATGACTGAGAGCATTCTTATTTTGATAAGTGTGGGATATTGTGTTGGAAGCAGTGTGTCTGTGAATGCTGTTTTCTGCACTCCCTGTAAAGCATTGTAATATAGAAACTGTGTATTTTTAATCACTCTCAAAGAGATGAATATTGAGAATTGCTTTTCTTCCCCTCCCTTTATAAAATTGTCTCTTTTATACATTTTAATCCAGATTATTCACTTTACAGTTTATTTTCCATCTCTTGTTGTATAATCTGTCTGTGCTGCTGCTGATTTCACCTTTAACCCTGGACGTTCTTATAAACTCTCAGTGGAAAAGGTAGCGGTGCTGTGCCGGTTCCTGGACATCGGTGCAGTGACAAAAAACCACCTGCTGAAATATTCCCTTGCCCACGCTTTCTGCTGCTTCTTGGCTTCAGTGGAGGATGTTAACCCAGCTGTGGCCACCCGGGCCAGACTGCTGCTGGACACCATCAAGAGACCGGCCCTGCAGGTGAGCTAGTCACTGCCACACCCAGTCAATCAAACGGCATGAAATCTCTTCTCTTCACACACAAAAAAATTGCAACATCGTTAAAACATTGTTGTTTTTCGTGTTGTATGTTTTTTCGTCCAGGGTTTGTGCCTCTGCCTGGACTTCCAGTTTGACACCGTAGTGAGGGATCGTCCCATAATCCTCAGCAAACTCCTCCTGCTGCACTCCCTGAAGAAAGACATCCCTGCGCTGAGCTGGGAGTTCTTTGTCAACCGCTTTGAAACATTATCTCTGGAGGCTCAGCTGCACCTGGACTGCAACAAGGAGTTCCCTTTCCCTACAAGTACATCACTACTATGTCCCCATTTACACCTTTCACACTTGCATGTGTTCAAGGAAGAGAAACATTACATCCCTAAAGTGCCCCGGTTAAATTTGAACTCTTTCTTTCAACAGCCATCACAGCAGTGCGAACCAATGTAGCCAACCTCAGTGATGCAGCGATGTGGAAGATCCGAAGGGCCCGTTTTGCCAGGAATCGACAGAAGAGCGTGCGTTCCCTCCGTGACAGTTTGAAGGGAGCTCCGACAGAGTCGAAAAGAGCATTTTCACTCCCAGAGTCACTGAGCAACCGACTCCGTGAGTAGCAAAGATCAGTCAGTGCATCTGTCTATGAGTTTAAATCTGAGCCTGTGTCACTTTCACTCAGTCTGTGGTCCAACAGTGTTTGCAAATACAAATAAGTCTTTGGTTTATCACTGGTTTAAAAGCACCTGACTCTGTCTGCATCGTGTTTATGTTGTGATCTCTGCACATTTCATCCTCTGTAGATTAAACCAAACATCTTTGATTTGCAAATACTATTTGACTCTAGTCCTGTCTCATTATCCCAATGTTTCTCTCCTTACCTGTGCGTGCCAAGCATTTACTTCACTTGAATGTCTAAACACGTATTTTGTTTGCTACTAAGGTTTGCTTTTAAACATTATGTAGCTATGTTGTGTTTATGATTGGTTAGATTGTGCTTATTCTTGATAATAATTTGATTGAATACTGTTTTCAGAATGTTTAGTTGAGGTTTTTTTTATGTGTATGTTTGTTTGTGCACGTATTGGATGAGATTGAGGCTCAAACCCATGTCCTGTCCTGCCTCCTCTGTGCATTCTTTAAAATTTTGTTCTTCATATGTGGTTTTTAGCTTTAAGGCTTACGAGGCAAGAGCACTCTGCCCCGACACTGGGAGATATGATAGAGAAAGTCCTGCCAGGTAAATAACCACTTAAGTCTGAACCATACAATATTATCTTCATAATCAATATCACACTACATTGAAGGAAAATACAGTCTGATTATCAGTAAACTAATGTAAAGTATGAAAAAGCAGCAGTCATTTTGTCATCCTGCCTCAGACTTACTCTGATTTTGTCATCGGAAACAGCGACATCACTGTTAAAAGTTAGCAGCTTATCTTATCTTTTTTCCTCATTTTCCACGACCATGTTACACTGATGTGTGTGTATTGCATGCTGATGCCTCCACCTCTCCTTACAGAGAAGTGGACAAGTTGACTCCCTCCACCTCTGTGTTGTCTGCCCCCACCCCCCCTGCTCCTGCACCCCATCCTCTCTGCATCTCTTCCTCTGTCTGCAGCACGTTTCCTCCCGCACTCTAACCCTGACGCTTCAGCCCCTCTTGCAGGCCAGACCCCGTCACCTGAGGACGACACAATCATAAGAGACCTGCTCCCCGAGGATGCCGGCATCGACCATCAGACGGTCCACCAGCTCATCATGGTGCTCATGAAATTCATGGCTAAGGATCAGAGCAGCGCTGAGGCCGACATCGGCAGTGCCAAGGCTTTCAACACGGTGAAGCGTCACCTGTACGTGCTGCTGGGTTACGACCAACAGGAGGGCTGTTTCATGATTGCACCTCAGAAGATGCGCACCTCCACCTGCTTCAACGGCTTCATCGCTGGCATCGCACAAGTGACTGAAATATAACCTACTATTTCTTTTTTTGGCATCTGAAAGGAACATTATGAAATAAATGCTCATAAATCTTTTTTTTTCTCTCAGGTGATGGACTACAATATCAGTTTAGGGAAGCAGCTGCTCCCCCTGGTGGTTCAAGTGTTGAAGTACTGCACATGTCCACAGCTGAGACACTACTTCCAGCAGCCGCCTCGATGCTCTCTGTGGGCCTTGAAGCCACACATCAGACAGATGTGGCTCAAAGCTCTGCTGGTTATCCTCTATAAGGTGCTCTTTGTCTTACTTTGTGTCAGTAGTATTTCATTGCATGTATCAATAATCATTCAGTCCTTTAAGATAACGTGTTGCTCCTGCTCTAAGGGGTTTTTGAATCTTGCTGTGACAATTTTTTTATTTTATGGTCTGCATAAACTACAAAGGGATTGTTAGTTGTATGACATATCTTTATATTCTCCATGCACTTCAGTACCCTTACAGAGACATGGACGGCAGTAAAGTGGTCCTCCATCTGATCCACATCACCATCAACACACTGAATGCTCAGTATCACAGTTGTCGTCCTCACGCTACAGCCGGACCGCTATACAGCGACAACTCCAACATGAGTCGCTACAGTGAGAAAGAAAAAGGTAAAGGACCCGGAAGAATGAAGTTAGGAAAGGAATGTAATGAAAGAGAGTATGACTTCTAATATTTTGAGTTTAAGTTGAATTCCTTCTTCCATGATGACAAGTGATGAGAAGATAGATAGATAAGAGAAGAGAAAAGATAAGAGAAAATGCCACTCTTCTCAATGAATGTCTCTTCTATAGTACATCACTTTGCCTCTTGAATTCAGTGCTGATGTTGATTCCTTCTCCATCTTAGAAGAGGACAGTGTATTCGATGAGTCAGACGTCCATGACACGCCGACTGGAGCCGCTAACAAGGAGTCACAGACCTTCTTCGCTCGTCTGAAGAGGATCGGTGGCAGCAAGTCTGTGAAGTACCAGCCGGTGGAGCTGAATGCCAAGAAAAGTAAGCTGCAGAGGCTTTCAAACTGAAGTGCAGTATAACATCACATCGATTCAGTGTTGTTTTTTCAGCAGTACACTTTTCGAGGGTTGCAGAAGGCTTGTTGATAAGGTCTCATTTTTCCTCTGTGTATCAGGTGAAATTGAGCTGTCAGAGTACAGGGAAGCCAGCGCTCTTCAGGACAGCATCCTGCACTGTGTGAGGGAGGAGAGCACCAGGAAGAAGCGGCTACAGGCCATGCACAAGCAGAAATCTCTGGACATTTCCAACACAGACTCCATCCTCTTCAATCTGGATGAACATCGACGTAAATCCTGCATCGACCGCTGTGACCTGCAGGCGCCTCCTGTAGTGCTGCCCCCCTCTTCGGCCACGTCTCGCAGCAGGCGTCATGGAAAAGGATCCTTTGATTGCTCTTCTATTCGTGTGGAGGGCATCGATGCTGTGGATCGTCGAGGCTCTCGAGGTGGACATTCTGACATTTCCAAACCTGTCATCCCGGAGGTCCGTTTGAGCTGCATGGAGACCTTTGAGGACAAGCTGGACCAGGGTTCACTGGAAGGATCTGCTCAAGGGAAAGAAGACCAGGACCTGATTGACCTCTCCTCTGACTGCACCTCCATCCCAGAAAAACATTCCCTGCTCTCCATGTCTGACAGCGACTCCTTGGTGTTTGAACCGCTGCCTCCTCTAAGAATCGTAGAGAGTGACGAGGAGTTTGATTTGAACACCCTCATCGCTTCCAAATTCAATGGGAGTCCAAAGGTGTCTGCTTCTCCTGCAAGCAGCAACACTCTGCGGCTGTCTCCTGTGGTTCAGGTGAGCATAGAGGACTGTTCCAGTGGCAAAAAGACCCCAGAACATCCCAGCTCAGAGGGGAAAAGGTCCAACCGTGTGACTCCAAGCACATCTCTAGATCTTCCTGACCGTGCAGAAAATGTTTGCCATGAAAGCCCCATGACCCTGAAGCAGAAGAGAGACCTTCTGAGAAAGACCCCGCATGTCCCTTACACCTCTCTGGATGATATGCCGTTGACCCCTGAAGAGGTAAGAACCGGGATGGGACTTGGGATGTCTCCCTCTGGTAGGACAATCTTCTTGGACATCCCGGAAGACAATGCAGAGCCTCTCTCATCGCCGGAGAAAAGCAAGAGCACCAGCAACGACGAAGACGAAGATTATGGGGATGATGAAGAGGATGACGACATGGGAGACGAAGTGGACAGTGAACCAAAACCTGACAACGACGGAGGAGAGGACAACGATGAGGCAGAGTTCAAAATCCAGATTGTACCCCGACAGCGGAAGCAGAGGAAGATAGCTGTAAGTGCCATCCAGAGGGAATATCTGGACATCACGTTCAATATGTTCGACAAGCTGGGAGGAGAGCAGACCGCAGAGGCAGGTGAGGAAGAAGGATGGGTATTAAAAGTCAGTCTGAGTTATTTATTTCAGACGATCTTCTCAGGGGATGTCAAAGAGTTGAGGGTTGTTGAGTTGAGTGAAATCAAACAAAAGCAAGGTGATCAACTTTTGAAAGAGATAAAAATATTCTTTAATTAGCGTCACAGTGAGAAGTGACTTCGGACGAAAATAGAAAATAACCTCTTCAACTTTGTCTTTAGTTCTCTTTTATTCACCTTGTCTGTGAGTCAGATTGTACAGCATCTTATTTTGAAAACATGCAATAAAAGCAGTTTTATTATTGATAGTATATTCAGTAATAACAATATCACTGTGATTTTATGAAGCACACTCTTTTCAATTCACACACTTACATTGCAACATTTTTTGGATCACCAAAACTCCATCAAAGCCCGCTGATACATTGTCAGTTCGATTAGCATGGAGACCAATGGCAGCCTTGCATGCTTGAAAAAATGCACCCAAATATTTGGTAATGGAAAAAGACAAGTAGTAAAGGAGGTACATGAGTATGCACATCTAAGCTTTAGAATATAGAGCAAGCTGCCTCAGATCTTTTGCAAACCGCTCCAGCTGCATTTAGTTCTGTTTCAAAGTGTTAGCTCTTTTTTTTTGACACTTACTTCTTAGCACAAGTTCTTCAGTACACATCAGAAGCTGTTAAAGCATGTAGTTTGAGTTAACATCAAAGAAGAAGAAAAGCAATACAAAAGTGACTAAACTAAACATAAGCGCCTCATAACTATATCATAAATACACTCTCACAATCCCAAGGTAGTAGAAAAACAACTCTATGCTCTACTCTACTTATGCAGTGTTTTTAATTAACATATAACATCATATAATGTGATGGCGATGCCCCGCCCATTATTCACCCATATTGCCTTGCAGATCACAAAGTTCTTTCTACATTGGAAAAGCCACGAGAATCTGCCTCGGCCCCAACGCTCGAAGCTGCTATTCCTGAAACAAGCCACCGCTCTTCGGTATCAAGTACGATCCAAATCCAGTCCTTTTCAAGTCTCCTTATTAATATCAATCAATCTGACTGTTGTGGCTTATTTTTAAGGGCCTTATAATTTATCTTTTTTTTATTTGTATGCTTTCTCATATATCACAAGTGGATACTCAATATTAATAAAGAGTCATGCCATAAAATCACATAATAAAAATAAAAGCAAAGCCAGTTGAATTATTACTGAAGTGTTAAAAAAAGCATCAAAATGTTCCTTATAATTAGTTTTACTCTGGATTACTATATTTATCATTTCTCTTTTTGATTGGTTAAATCTGGTTAGGAGTGTTTCACTTATTCGATGTCACCACACACACTTCTGGTGTTGAAACAGTCTCAGCAGATACTTAAACCTCTGTGTCGTTCACTGTGTCTCCAGCTCAGTACCGTCAGGTGAAGCGAGGCTCTCTGGGAGCTCTGACCATGAGTCAGCTAATGAAGAGACAGCTGGAGCATCAGTCCAGTGCGCCGCACAACATCAGCACCTGGGACACTGGTCAGTCACTTTGTACTTTTTCTCTATCCCATAATGAGTCCCTGAGGAGAACTACAGACACACTGCTGTGACTCATGAAAGAACACAAAAGTTAAACAAAGAGATTAAAATGAAGCAACGCTGATTAGTTAAAAGAAGTAAACTCTGATGTAAGCAAAGTGTACACATATTCAAACTATGTGATGAATCATCATTAGTCGCTTCAAAGCTGCTGTGAGGACGTTTTGGTTTGTGTTGTTTCTGGCGCCCCCTGTGGACAAAATGATATGTCCCAGCTCTCTGATGATGTCATCCTTTACTTGTGTAGGTTGAGTTAACTTACCCAAACAATCTCATCTTTCTTTCATTTAAGAGTCAAATGTATCACTCAAGAATATTTGTTGCAGAATGTGTTGATTTTTTCTAACCATAGACTGTATAAATAATGGACGTAGTATCCGTGACGTCACCCATCTGTTTCTGAAGCGCTGTTTTGAGGCCAATCGTCGGCGGTAGCCATATTACTGCTGTCGAGCGATTGTGACGTAAAAAGGCGGGCTTTGAGCCTCCTAGCCAACAGCTACAGTGTTCCCTCCTGTCAATCAAGTCGGCTGTGCCTCTCATTGGAAGACTAGTAATCTCAATATCTTTGAAATTACCACGTAATTAAAAAATTCACCCCCCCTACAGTGTGTGCCGATCGAGAAATGAGCTATCCAGACTACACTCGTCTTTTGTGCCAGGCTGTAAACATGTTTATTTCTGCTGTAAAGGTCGGCTTTTTTGAAATGGTGTGTATGTGGTTTCTGGAGCCAGCCTCAAGATGATCCGCGATGAACTGCAGTTTTTAGCACTTCTGCATTGGACTCATATTTTTAGACCGGAGGTTGCTGCTTGGTTCTAAATCATCTCGTCCGACACCCACCTTGTGGCACCGGTTAAAAGCTTTATAAACTACTTCAGAGAAAAAGTCAGTTTTGTTTCTGATTGTCTTGTTTGTTTTTGTAGGTCATACAGAGGTGTTGCTTTTATTTCTGTTTCATAAACAGCTTTAAAAAATTGTGAGATTTTGAGTGTCAAGGCACATTTGTCCTCTTTTCCAAAAACAACACCATCATATTTTTTCTCATTGACCTTTTTACTCCAGCATACAGCATACTCTTCTTTTATTTCAACCCTAATAATCTCCATTTGCAGGCCCCACAAAGACCAGCCTGCTCTCCGCACCAAGCACGGTCAGCATGTTTGTCCCTGCCCCTGAGGAGTTCATTGATGAGCAGCCGACCACCATGTCTGACAGGTGAAGGAATTTATCAGTCCACGGCTTTCAGTCTTAAGCAAAAAGAAAAGTCTTTCAGCTTGATGCTTTAAGTGTCCTGTCTTGTTCCTTTGTGATGTCCCAGGTGTCGTGACTGTGCTGCCGTACTGGAGGAATATGATGAGGAGACTCTCAGCCTTGCGATAGTCGTCCTCTCCATGTTCATCCACCTCAGCCCTGATTTGGCCGCTCCGATGCTCCTCGACATCATGCAGTCTGTGGGCAGGTACAGCCTCTCCAGCAGCAGTCCACATCCACAAAGCACTTCACCATCAAATGAAGTTTCATAACTCACCCTTAGAGTGCATGCATAATTCATCCCCTTGAGTCCTAATCCGCTGCTTTAACTTCTTTCAGGTTGGCATCCAGTGCCAATTTTTCTGGACAAGCTGAGAGGTATGAGACATAAAAGCCGTCACTTCTCAGATGTTCACTCAGCTTATAGATGAGTTTAATAATAGATGTGAAGTATGACAACCTGTCTAACTCTCCAATTTTACCTCTGATGTGTTTTTTTTTGCAGTATGTTGATCCCAGGGAATGTAGCAGGTGTAGCCAAGCAGTTCCTCCGCTGTGTGTTTCACCAGCTGGCCCCTAATGGCATCTTACCCCAGCTCTTCCAGAGTAACATCAAAGGTCCGCTCATAGTAAAGCTGAAAAATACTTCAAATGTACCCACACTCTGTCTATAGATTATCACAGCACACCTCAGCTGCTTATGTCTCTCTGTCTTGACCTTATTGAGCTACATTTTATTTTCTATAACCTAAAGTAGCTGCATTAAATACCGCTTCTTATTTATCATAAAACAAAGGCAGGGGCGTGTCCAAGCATTTATGACTGGGGTGGCACAGTTCTGTTAAATTGCTTTCACTTGACTTTCGTTTACTTTAACCTTTAATGTCTTTCTTGCTTTTTCACAGATGGAAGCTTTCTGCGAACTCTTGCATTGTCCCTGATAGATTTTAATGAGCTGAGCTCTGTGGCTGCCCTCAACATGCTTCTCGAGGTGAGATTCTTTCTCATGTAGCTGTGTTGAGTCGTTTCACCAGCAGGAGGAGCTCATGTCAAACCAAAAGCATCCCTTGCTCCTGCTTCAAGCACACCATAAGCCCTTTTAAAACAACAAATCACTCGAGCATTGAAGAAAACCTGCCTCACTCTGCACCACTGTGCCACTTTATTGTTGCTGTTAAGCTAAACAAACAGCACATATAAGACCCTGATGATGCATGAGCTCATAAGCAATCATCTCTGCTTCAGTGTCCTAAATCCTCGGCGTTCATTGCGAGCGTTGTGATTGATCAGGACTGAATGATCAGTTAAATGGAAATATCTTCGCTTATAGAATGCCATTATATAACCCTGTTGTGGTTTCATGCCTCTGTGCCCTCCAGGGTTTAAACAACAAGAAAAGTCTGCCAGCAGGGGGCACTATGCTGCACTGCCTGGAAAACATTGCCACCTTCATGGAGGCTCTCCCCATGGACTCTCCGAGCAACCTGTGGACGACCATCTGCAACCAGTTCCAGACCTTCCTCACAAAGCTGCCCTCTGTGCTTCCTCTAAAGGTAGATATCGAATCTTCCCATCACTTAGTCATGCTCTGATATGGTTTAATGTGATTATGGCCTGAGGAAAAAGCATCTTGCAGTGTCCTTGTCGGGTTCAATAGGACGGACTCTCAAAAATGTAATTGATTTGACTCTGACGCTTTTTACCTTGAAGGTCAGATTAATGTACTATAATCTAATTTAAAACACCAGGTCCAGGAATATGGGTATGCACCATGTGATAATTTCCAGCATTGCCATTTTTCAACTGTTTCTGTTATTGAATCTGTTTGTGTCATTAGTGCCCAATGGATTCCAGCTTGAGGATTATCATTTGTTTGCTGAAAATCCCAACCACGAATGCAACCAGAGTAAGCCTAAAGCAACTTCACAAGCTTGTAGTCCAAATTCTGTCCTCTTATCTCTAACTTTTCCTCCACTCTCTTCATCCTCCAGAGCCTCCTGGAGCCGTTCTCCAAGCTGCTGAGCTTTGTCATCCAGTATGGCACGTTCAGTCTCTCCTACCTCGTAGAACTCTGTGGACTGTGTTACAAAGCCTTCAACAAGGTACGGTTAAGCCTGTTTAAACAACTTCGTTCCCATTTGCAGAAGAAAAACATGTGCTGACATCCAGTATTTATGCCGCCTTGAAAGAGTTAAACCTTTTAAACTAATCTGCTGCGTTTAAAAAGCTCCTGTTCCCAGGCCTCTCGCTCATCACTCTTTCTGTGCTGAACCCACTTCCCGAGTCTCCAGTCGGCCAGAAATGTGACCACGTGTCACAGATGATTAAGTAGGCAATCAGCCAGTATTGATTAACATGATTAGTTGGTGTGCTAGGGGCAGAGGATGTATGGTGTGTTTCTGAGTGGATGTCTCAGACAGAGATGGAGCCGGGCCTGTCTGCGCTGTTGGGGCCAGATGGATCCTCGGTCCTCCACCACTGTCAACGCTGCATGCTTTATGTCTCCTGCAGTATTGATTTTCTTCACCCTTCTTAATTCCTCACCGTATAATATCCGCTTTTCAAAAAATGGAGTCACCATGAGCTATTGCTTTTGGACCCTGTCCTGTGCAGTTGTTTTATGGAGAGGTGAGGGCAGCACAGGGAGGATTGTTTTGTGCTTGGAGGTCAGGTTTTTAAGGACACAAAGTCAGGTTTCCTAGTCCTGCTAAAGTTTGTCACACCATGCACCATTTGTCACAGCTGCACCTCACTATTAGCTCGGCCCTCCAGCTTAGGGACAGACTATGATTTGTTATTTACCAAACGGACATGCTCCATTAAGTTTTAATTATGAGAGGGCTGCGTACAGGTATGCGCTTTAACAAGCCACACTGTGAGAAAAGTGGGAAGCAGCTTTGGGTTCTGTAAGAGCCTATGAGCATGTGCCTGCACCTAACATAAGCAAACATGACTGCATAGAGAAAAAGAGAGAGGCAAAGTAAAAGCCAGAAGATGACAGTGTGGTTTGTAAACAGGCAGCTGGGCTTTGTGTAGAAGGGATGAACAAAGAGAGCAGCCTGTCCTCAGGGAGGGAGAAGGCAGCCTGACAGCCTCATCTGAGCTGCCTGGGACTCAGGGAGGAGAGATCTGGACTGGCCTAAATCTACTCCTCAGCCTCCTCACCATTCTCTGTCTATTCTCTGTCTCCCTGCATCCCCTCCCTCCCCTTTCGCAGCCTGTCCTTCCCCCTCTATTCAGACTACAGAGTTTGTGCTCCCCTCGCAGCATGAGTAAGGAAGAGTGATAATAGAAAAAGGCAGTCTTGCTGCATCAGTACATTTACTCCACTCTCTTTCTCCTTTTTGCATCCAGGAGAGAGATAAGTTCTACATGTCCCGCATTGTAGTGCTAGAGCTTCTGCAGGCTCTCAAGTTCAAGTCTCCTCTGCCTGACACAAACTTGTTACTGCTAGTCCAGGTAATAATGCCCTCTTTTGTTTGAAATCACAATAACTCACCATGAATAAAATGCTTAAACCTGCTCTGGAATGCTTCAGTTTGTTTGTGCAGATATTGGTACACGGCTAGCAGAATCTACCATCATCCAGAAGCACATGATCTTCACACTGCCGGGGGTAAGGCTTTAGTCGATGTGTGTGTGGATCTTATTAGAATTAGCCTCATAAAACAGTAGGAGGCAAAATTAAACCCTGCCGTGAATCCTCCTAAAGGATAAACTGTTTTCGTTCCCCACAGTGCACAACAGCAGCCATGGAGTGCATGAGACAATATATAAGTGAACTACTGGACTTCATTGCAGATATGCACACGCTAACCAAACTTAAAGTAAGTCCCGTTCTTTGAATGTGAGTGCCAGAACTTGCAAATCTTATCATACACAGTTTTTTCCTTTTGTTTGGCCTTATCTTCTCTTCCTTACTTTGCATAATGTATTCAGAGCCATATGAAGGCTTGCTGTCAGCCGCTGCACGAAGACACTTTTGGGGGGAACCTGAAAGTGGGCTTGGCACAAGTCGCCGCCATGGAGATCAGCAAAGGCAATCACCGTGATAACAAAGCTGTGGTCCGTTATCTTCCTTGGCTTTATCACCCGCCATCCACCATGCAACAAGGGTAAGAATGACAAAATGACAGGCGAGTTCAGGAACCAGTCAACCATTCAGACGAGCGGTCACACCAAATTACATGCAAACTCATTTCCTTAAAAATGTTTTATCTTTAGTATCGTCTACCTTTAATTGACTGTATTCATACAGCAGCCATTGATGTCATGCCTTGGGTTTGAAGCTCACTTAATTAGGGATATATAAGATAACATAACAAAAACAAAGCTTTATTAATCCCCAGAGAGGGAGTTCACTCTTACTGCTGCTAAAACAGGGATAATTAAGGAAAGAAGGGATGGGGAAAAAAAGTACAGGAAGAAAAAGAGATGATGTGAATAAAAAGAGTAAAAAAAAGCTAGGTAACATATTATTTTCAAGCTAACATTATGCTGGATAGAAATTAACTTCCTAGCTTGCGCATTTTCTAAATTTTATTTTGGGAGGCATTCACTTTTTTAAAAATCAAATAGTTTTTTTTAATTTGTTGATTTCCCTTGAGTCATGACCAGATGTCCCTCTTTTCTCTATCAATTGTCATTTCAGATGCTCATTTTATCAGTTGATGAAATGATTAAGCTATTGTAATGTACCCAACTTCTACATTAATTTTCTTTACTTGGAGTACAGCAGTACAACATAATGTCAGCATATGAGCTGCCTCCCCTGAGCATGGCATGAGAGGAAAAAGTCTTCTCTACGAGTGTGATAAATTATCCAGGTCCAGGAGATAATCATCCTTTTCTGCCTCCAGCCAAATACACTACTTATTATTATTTTTTTATTAGAAGATGTAAAAAATGCAAACAACAGCATCTCCTTCCAGCTTGTGAGCAGCTTTACATTAAATAAATTGGCTTTGTTCTGGTACGAAAGCAAAAATATGAAAACAGGATTGAAGAAATGCAAATTCTTTGGCGTGATATATCACTAAAGAGAGAATGTGTTTTTATGTAACCTGTTAAATCCAACATGCACGTTAGAATATGTTCACTGGTTGAACATTGGGTGTAATCTTGAGAGGTATGAGACTGTGTAGAATTGACTGCGAGCTGATTTGTAAAACTGACTTTTATTTTCTCTACAGGCCAAAAGAATTCATCGAGTGTGTTTCCCACATTCGTCAGCTGTCCTGGCTGCTTTTGGGCTCGCTGACACACTGTGCCCTGCACCAGGGCTCCACCTCCTGTATGCCCATCCCTCTAGATGCTGGCTCCCACATCGCAGATCATCTCATAGTCATCCTCATTGGTTTCCCAGAGCAGTCAAAGGTCTGACAGAACCAATTTCCTGTAAATGGCCCCACCCTGGTTTTCTTTCTTTAATATGATCTTTAACCACCTGTTCTGCTTTTGTCTCCTCCAGACGTCGGTGCTGCACATGTGCTCTCTGTTCCACGCCTTCATGTTCGCCCAGCTGTGGACCATCTACTGCGAGCAGGCGGCTGCTGCTCCTTCACTGGTCAACCAAAACCAGACTGAGTTTTCCTCCAGCGCCATCCTCACTGGCCTGGAGTTCTGGAGTCGGGTTACACCTAGCATCCTGCAGCTCATGGCTCATAATAAAGTGGTGAGTGCTCTGCCTTTGCCTTTTACTCTGGAGATCTATCTAAGCTAGCTACAGATGGAACAAGCACCTGGAAATATGGAATGCTTGTCTTTATATGAAAATTGATTAATATTTTTGGTATTCTGTTCTCCTAGATGGTAGAGATGGTGTGTCTTCACGTCATTAGTTTGATGGAAGCCCTGCAGGAGTGCAACTCAACCATCTTTGTCAAGGTTTGCTACAACTCATCATTCATTCAGTGTGTTTTTACTTTGTGATCCTCTTATAGAAAATGTGCAAATTCTTGTTTATTGTATTTTTTCCTCTAGCTCATACCCATGTGGCTACCCATGATTCAGTCAAACCTCAAGGTAAGGCCTTAAAAAAGCTGTCCCCATTATTATTCAACAAAATAATACCTTTATAAGAACGCAGCCCTGTAACTTGTCATCCTTCCATTCTTGCCTCTTCAGCATCTGTCTGCGGGATTGCAGTTGCGTCTCCAGGCCATCCAGAACAGAGTGAACCACCAGTGTTTGCAGGGCCAGACATCCGGCACTCCTCCGTTTGCTCTGAGAAAATGGCTGCAGTGCACCCAGTTCAAGATGGCTCAGGTGGAGATCCAGTCGTCTGAGGCTGCCTCACAGTTTTACCCCATGTGACCTGCTTTGTGGGTCCAGTCAGGTCCCCAGACCTGCATGCATCCTCTCTGTCAGACCAAAAAAAGAGACTCTTATTTAATCTTATACTGTGTGGAATTTAATTTTCAGCACCTTTAGTATACTACCTGTATATGTACAGTAAATCTATGCTATTTTAGAGTACTAATACTTGAGCTGAAGAGCAAAGGTTCGACAGACATGTTTGGGATTATTACATCAGGTGCCTAACTGTTGTATTCAACAGATTTAAAGAGTCAATAGATGATGAAGATGAATTCTACAGACTCACGTTAGTAATACTTAGGATATGAAAGGGAATGCTTGTTGAAGCTTAGATATGCTCACTCTGTCACATTCATATTCTATCACTTTTTAAGTTGCTTGGTTGCAAGCTGGATAATAAAAGTACCAGTTTTTCTAAATGTTGAGAGACTCTTTGTCCTTTCACATGAATTGCCGCCCCCTTCAAAAATTCAAATGTGACATTTACAGCCCATTGATGTGGAAAATGTCCAGTTTACCATAATGCAGGTGGCATGAGCGATACAATCAGCTCTGTTGTTTACTCTCCCAGACGAGAAAGTGAACCTCAGGTGTATCCGGGAAAATGACATGACATGCATTACTCAGCTCCCGTCTGAGATCCTTGTCAGACTGTCAGTCACGCTGCCTCTCGCCATCAGAGCTCCGATCGATCAGGGGCCAATCTGACTCGCAGCAGCAGCAGCTTCGTAACTCGATAAGGTGGAGCCAGACATTGGAGGTAAACAAGACTATTTCGGTTGTGCCCCCCCTCACGGCCCACCCCACCCCAAAGTGGAAAGCCCCCCCACCCCTCCTCAGTCCCCTCTTCATTGGCAGCAGCGAAACAGATTGGCCCACGCATATACCAAGCAAACACAATTACCTTTGGCCTAATGTGGTTTGTTGTGATTAAGCATTGTTGTGAGGTCTAACCGCATTACCACGAAGCTCTTGTCTGAGAATAACAGATGACATGACAGCAGGGCCTGAGAGCCGAACAGCACATTAATCTTTGTTTTGATTCCTCACTGCTGCGAGGATTTCATTATCAAGCTTTGGGATGAATTAGATCTGATGATATAAATGTATTCAGCTGGAAGAAATCAGTTTATTGGACAAAAATAAGCTCAATTTGATTTGAATGTGTTTTCTCTTAAAACTTGAATTTTAGTCACTGCATGTTGAAGGGCACCCATGATGGGAGGTGTGTGCCAAATGAGTCACTAGTATAATATCACACTGTGTGACTAATGAACACACACTCTGGCAGGAACACACACACAAACACTCTCTCCTGGGTGACCCTAAGCTAGCTGAATCAGGCTGCAGTGCCCCTTCTCATCAACCTCTAGTCCCCGGCTCATCAAAGAGCCGCTCTCCTGCTGTGTTCCTCTGTGTGTCTGAGTGTGTGTTAAAGTGATTCTGGATGCAGGTGTGTGTGTAAGTGTGTGTGCATGTGTCCCAGCATGTGCATAGGTGTGTGTGTGTTTAATCAAGTCCCCCTTGCTCTGGGGTTGCATCTGTCAGCCACTGCCACCGTTGTGATCGTTTGAACTCGCAGCCCTTCTTTCCAAAGAAGCTCTCTCTCATTAGCAGCAGCTTATGTAATCAGTGTCCCACAGGTATCCAGCACTTTCCCCGCCCTAGCCCCCCCGCCTGCTTGCTCCCTCCTGGAGGACCATATGGGAGAGCTGACCTGATGAGCAGGCAGCTGGAGGTAGTGAGGGTAATTAACGCTGACCAAAGGCCTCTCAGGCGGACAGGGTGTGAGTGGGTCCTCGATGATTGTGAAGGTCAGCTTTGAAAGGACTGTTCCAGCCCTCTGTCTCTCCCTCATACACACGCACCTGTCATGCACCAGGTGTGTGCATCAGTGACGTTCCTTGATTAAAGCGCAGGTAAGGGGAGGTGGTCCCACACAGGCTGCAGTTTTCTTTTTGTTTCAGAAACCCACATTTTAAAGAATCTGTGAAGAAGCATCCTTCCTCCATCTAAGGAGATACCTTCTGAGAGGCGCAGAGCTTGTTGACACAGTGACAATCCCTGGTTCCCCCGCCTAGTGCTGTCACATTGCTTTTATTACAGTGAGATCCACAGCGCCCTGGCTGGACAATGCATGAATGTTTAAATTGCTCACACTGTCCATCGGCATTACCGTCAAGCTGCACATCTAAAGCAGGGAAGGCACAGTCCTCTATGGTCGCTCATTCACATTGTAATTCATTGACATTCCTCTTCAGTGCACCTCTGCATCAGCCTTTACAGCACAGGTTTGTCCCTTTAGTTTGTCACACATCATTAACTGCAGTTAATGCAAATTAAAGTAGAAATGGGAAAACGTCTATACAAGTCAATGTAGCAGCGTAGCCTCTTTAACAGAGGTGTTTGAACTCATTATCTTCTTTTATCTGCTGTTACATTTTATTACAGAAACTTGTGTTCTTGCTGTAGCTGCAGAAATCCCTCGTGCACACACACACACATGACTTGTTTCTGGCATTATTACAGATTGAGCCCAGAGCTTGCACAATATGCAACCTATAAGTTTTCCTTCATCTATCATTAAGCCCCATGGAGTGCAATACGCTTGATAATCGCACTTCATTAAAGATGCACTGTGTGAGACAGACTGATGAGAACATGTCCTCGGCTGCAGGAGGGAGGCGGGCTCAGGAGACACGGCCAGCACGGCTCAGCCCAAGATGTGAACGACACAACACGGCACAGGCTAAATATAACAGTCTCACTTTTATAACTTTGTCTACATAACAGCAGAGTCATACCTGTGCATTGCATCTCTCTTAACACAATAGACTGTAGCTCTGTTGTTCTGTACAGTTTTATTTACAACTGAAAAACTCAGCAATGAAATCAACTTATGCACATCTTTCTATCTGTTTGGTATGATGCATAAATTGTGTTTTGTACTATTGATTGCCATATATACATTAATGGCTTGCTCCATCAACATGACAACATTGACATTATTCTAAATGGTAGCACATTGTATAACTATGTATAAACATTTGTTCTGTTACACTGTACATTAATTAACAGTCCAGAAGGCAGATCTTTAAATATCAATATTTACATTCATGCATCCTTCATTTCCCTCATATAGGTACATGGTGGGGTATACTTTGAGCTAATACCTGTGCATGTCTAGATGCAAGCATGTGTTTTACCCTAAATCTCCACAGTTTAGCCAATATCTATACTTAACTGACAGCCACAGAGCACAGCCCACTCTCTCTGAGTACACTCATCTGCATGCACGCTCACCTACAGACAAACAGACACTCTCACACATGCACGCACAGACACACACACACAGATTAAATATATAAAAAAAAAAAAAAAAGAAGAAGCAGAGCAGCGTTGAGTGATGCTCCAGTTCAGCTCAGTTGTGTTTTTTTCCAGCAGGGATGTGGAGGAGGCCTGTGACAGCACAGAGTCACACACACACACACACATCCCTGCTGAGGCCTTCCTCTGTGTGCAACCTGATCTCTGGCTATTGGCTAAGTCTCCCGTCTCTCACCAGTCACAAGGTCAGCCCTGGGCTCAGGTCCCCTGTTTCTATAGCGATGGGATAAGCTTGCTTGACAGACAGAAAAATGAAGATTGTCGAAAACCAAATGAAAACATGGCTGAAGGCATCTAAGCTGACCCCAAGATTCTGAAACAAGCTCATTTCAACAAATGATTGTGATTTCACTTGTTTTCTGAAGGGGGGGGGGGGGGGGGGGGGATCTCGGATTGAGGAGCAAACTGAAATCTGGCATAAGATGCAGCACATACTTAATGTTTGGAAACCACACATTCACATAGCACATCATAGAGACCCCTCATGTTTTAACTGAAGTCTCAGGGAAACAGAGAGGAGAATATCAAACACCCAGAGACAGAACAACTGATACCAAAACTCTGCGGAGCGAGCGTGTTTTCTGCATCAGTGTCTCGACAAACTGACAGCAGGCTTAAAGCATCGGAGCATCACAAATGAATTGTATGATTTATAAATTATTCACTTAAAAAAAACAGAGCTATCAGGAAATCAAATGAATTCATCAAGATGTTGAAAGATTTGCAGAGATGTGTGGAACATACGAGACAGTTTTTCTTCTTTTAAGTAGAAAAATAAATTCAAAGGTAGTAAATAAATCAAGAAAAAATAAATAAATTAATGAGTGACTAGAGTATATTACATTGAGATAAGTCTGGGTTGGCATTTTTGGCATGGTCAAATAACCACAATGTCCCACGTTGATGTCGCTGCTTCTCCTTTCCTTTGAAATATGGATTTCTTTAAATTGCATAGTCAGATGAATCCACATGTCAGAGCCGAGAGCGACAGTAACATCATGCCTCTCACAAAGCATCTGTCTCAGAAAATGGAGGAACAAAAGATGGACGGTGTGGGGATTGGAGTATAAAAAAAGTTGCATTCTCTTGTAAAAACTGCATGCACGTATTTATTGTGTGTGATGGGCTGTCGAGTGGGGACTGCAGGGCGGCTGTATTGTTCCGTTGCAGATGTCAACAGTGTGTGTGTGTGAGGTCTGGATCTGCAGCAGACTGGCAGACAGTCCCTCTCCAGCCAGCAGCCAACCAGCCTGTCAGCAACACTTGCTGTTACTAAGAGCATAATGTTCAGCCTGCTGGGCCACTTTGGACACCATGGGGGCTTTGTGGATCTTTCCTTTCCGTCTTTTCTGCCTTGATTTTTTTTCTCCTTTCGTCTTTGACAGCCCGTCTGGAGCTGAACAGTGTCTTCATGTCCGGGCAACATGCCAAGAAAAGAGGGAAGGTTTACCTATTTGAAAACCTTGGGGTGAAACCCTGTTGCATTCTGGGTGAGAGGGGATTGTTGTATTCAGTAGAGGGTGGGAGACGTTAATGGTGATGTCACTTCCTGCGTCTACCAGGAGACAGTCTATACCACAGTGTTGTTCGTCCCCATGGCCTTCTTGTTACGGATGCTCATGGCATATTCCCCACGACTAGTCCCGTTCTCCTCTTTCCGGAGTGGTTTCCTGCGAACAAACATTTTCAGAAAGTAAAGACAGCTTTCTTGAAGAAACAGATGTGATGCCAGCTAAAGGCCATGCCATTAAACAGAGTTTCTAGACTGTTAACCTTTAGGGCTGATTCGATTTCTCCTGCTGCTCTGGGTGCATGCTATGGTCTCGGCGATCCTTTCTAATAAGCTCAACGTTCAAAGGTCACCTTTGCAAGGAGACAGGATGGAAAGATACATTGCAACACAGGGGATAAGGCAATTACCTCTTCTGACTGCGAGATGCAATCTTTCCTCTAAGTAATGAGCATGCGTGTTGCTGTCAAAAACAACACGGTTATAACATCGATACTGTCGTATTTGCACTCAACATTGGTTGGGCTTTAACGGTCATTTCTAAGAGTTCGTTCTGGTGCAAAAGAAAGCTGCAACACATGATCCCCTTCCTGCTCCTGGCCTGTGTAGAGCAGGATCATTCAATGCAGCCCCTTTCATGCACTCCTCTGTGCCTTTGTGGTTATTATATTTGTCCAGTGTACTGTGGCTTCTGCACCGACCCCCTCAGCTGCTCTCTCCAGCTCTGGCTTATGTAACTCAGAGACAGATCTGAATACAGTTAGTACAGTCATTGTCCCACTCAACACTGTATATTGCCTTCATTGCCACAGAGGACCCTTGAGCGACATCTTAGTTCAGTGTCTCCTCTCCTCTGAAAGCCCTGGCCAGGCCGTCCAACTTTGATGAACAGTTATTCCAAGTCCAGTCCAGCTAAAATCTTTTTTTGGTCTTGGGCGTCATGCAGAGAAGGAAGTCTTACAGGGTGAAATGAGCTCTTATGTGACATAATGCAATCCAGTTCAACAGCCCTGCAAGGAAGGCTACGTGTGTTGGGTTTATATTTGGGTTTGTTAAGGCTGTCCTTAAGTTCAGGGTGAAAGATTCAGTTTTTTTTAATGGACCACATTTTTAAAACGAGATAATACAATGTTCATCCATGAAACTACAAGTTTAATTCATAAATTATAAGGAACACAACTGGTAAGATCAGTGCCCACTTCCTTATGACAGATAATGTTAGCTTGTTTTGATATAAATGCTGTGAAGGTGCAATTATTCAATGTATTTATAGATTCTGTTAACTAATTTTAACATAATTAGGTTTTTAAATCTGGGTTAAAAAACAACAATGAAGACGGCATTTAGTGCTTTGGTTTGTGGGCTTAAAAGTTATGTTCAATTTTGTTTCCATTATTAGTCTAGGGGCTCATAAACGTGCTTAATTCTGAGCTTATACAGCAGCAATTCTAATTGGGGATTTGATTGGATTGTAATTAATGCCCTCATATAAAAGTGATACAGTAAGAAACAAATGCTGATGTAAAGTCATTCAATTTATGAAATGTGAAATGCAAAGTTAACAAAACATGTATTTTTTGTAATATTCTTCTCAATTTTAGCATGGTTGAAATGAGTATTTTCTTGGTGGCGGGTCAGACATAAATGTTCAATTAGGATGTGTACTCTTCACGCATCTGCTCATTTCCCCCGTTGCTGTAAACCAAATCTGTCAGCTGTCTTTTTTCGCCACAGCTATACGCTTAAGCCAATCTGATTTCTCCACACCTGTTAAACAAGCATCTTGTTGCTGTCAGTTTTATAAACTGTTCCTGTCTCGGCTGTTTTTCAGCTGTCATTTCATCGCCGTGAGCCACCTCTGCCCCTCCGCCTCCTGAATTCATCAGAGCTCCGCAGAAATCCTGCTCAGCTTAACTTCAACCAGATGAAAAATACACCAGGAGACACATTCTTCCATCCAAGGATCTTTTAAGGTCTGCTACGGTTTTCCTTTAAATGGGAAAATAATTCACAAGGGGGTCTAAATATTAAGGTCGCAGTACACCTGCTCAATGTGATATTAAGCTTTGCTGGCATCACAGCTGTGAAGACGGCATTTTTAGCCTGTTTTTGAGCGCCCTGTCTGAGAAGATCTTCTTAATAAATACAACTTTATAGAAAACCTGGCTGTCACTAAATGTTTTTAAAGCTTCCGTGAGGAACTTTATGTTTTCACTGATTTTAGCGCCCCCTGTGGACGCAGCTTGTGTCGGCTGATTATGTCTTGTACTTAACAAGTCAATAGTTCTTTGAACCAATATTATCATCTGGCTATTATCATCTGACTTTGAAAGCTCCAATGAGAAACTTTTTTTGACGCCCCCTGTGGATTCTCGTATTTCTTTGCTTACTGTCTTCTTTCTTTTCTTATTTTTCCTGTACATTTTTAAGAAGTGTTTTCTGATGAAAATTTGCATCCTTATTTCCTTTAACAGTCAATTGATTACTCACTTTGAATATTTGCTCTGTAAATTGACTTCAGCATGCTGTCAGTCATGTGGTCTGACACCTACCTCTTCACAGTAGTCACAGGCATTAAAAAAGACAGTTTATGAATTGTCAGACTTTATGATTGTCTTGTTTGCTTTCATATGTGGTAAGAGGCATTAGTATTAATTTCACCATTTCATAACCAGCTAAAAACTCATCAGAGGAGCTTAAGCTCCATAACAACGTCTCTGCTGTACCTATTAGCATGTGTTAGCATGCAAAGATGAGTTCTTTGCTTTTTTAAGAGCATTGCACACTACATTTACCCTAAAGTGGCTGTGACTGTTGTGTGAAGTGGAGGCTAACAAGCTAAGTTTCAAACAGAACATCTGACTAAGACAATGACTCAGACTTCCAGTGGGACTCTGTCAGCTGGTAGGGCTGGTATGGCGTGGGACACCAGGGATCCATGCTGGCCATGTAGGACAGATGCTGCTTACTGTGTCCCTGTGGGACCCTGGGAAAGCCTAAAAAAGGAAACTGTCCAGCCTCAGGGTGGGAACACATTCTGCTGTGGGGGAGATGATTGGCCGATGCTGCTGTAGCTAGGGGAGTTGGGATATACCAAAGTTTTCTCAGAGGGACAGACAGCAATGTTTACAGCCAGTCTGGGAATTCTCCTAGTTGGGATATAGGGTCAGTAGGTTTGATGTTCGTTACGCAACATCCAAGCAGCTCACTAATGATTTATTTTGAGTATATTTGACCGGTCAGTTTTTCATCTGTTGTGCTATAAAAAGCTGTTTGCTGTTTATGAGCCATATCCTTCTGGAAGCTACTTTGCTGCTGCTTTTTTCTCCCAGGTTGTAATCTTTCTTCAAATTGACCGTGTCGCTTTGGGCCACCACACAGGGACGAGCACCAGGGCCCCAAACCGACCTCAACCTAGGCCTTCAATAATAGATGCCATGCTGTTGACACATGGCAGGTGGCAACACAACACTTCACAGGTTAGATGAATATTTCATATGAAAGCTGTGCAATCACAGCGCACACTCCTGTTTGAAGTTTGGGGAATGGATCACGGTGAAATTGGGACATGTGTCGAGCTGTTTACAATTACTCCAGCCATCTGGATATTAGAGTAACATGCTATGGTTCAAAGAAAAAGCATTACAAAACAGACTGTAGAAATCTGTCACCAGTTTTGACGCTGCTAATATAGCCATTTTGGAAATAAAATGGAGGAGATTAATAATGCATTAGTAAATATTGGATTTCAAACCATTTTTCATGACAAGTATTTCCTTTTTATTGTTGCCCTAGTTGGGTTTTTGGATATACAGCATTGCCCTTGGACAGGACAGGACCAGCTGTGATGTATTATCCGTCTTTAGACAAGCCTCCCCGAGCGCTAAGTGATTGGGAGAAGCATCTAGCTTCATTAGTCAGTTGGTCTGAGTTTTGTTTGTTTTGGCTCCTTGGATGGCTGACAGCCCGGACTGCAGCATCATGTCTTTTGCTTTGGATGGCACAGCAACACTGAAACGCAGCGTGTGTCTGAATCCTCTCCTCTCTGCTTGCACACACCAGCCTCCCTGGTGCTGTGGACTCTGAAAAGAACTGTATGGAAGTGGGGATTTTTTCTCCTTCTTTCCAGCCCCTTTGCTTCTGACAGATGACTGGCAGAAAAAGATTATAAAAAATAACAAAAGGCCAGGAGGGCTGGGACCCGCAGTGTTAGCTCTTCTGCTGTCTGAGGCGCTCGGGCCTTGGCCCTCGTCCAGCTGATTTTCATTGGGAAAGCCCGGAGCACTGATGGGCTGTAAGGGCTATATATAACTGGCTGTGTTTTTCTCACTGACAAACCTTCTCTCATATTGTTATTGACTAAGAGGCTCAATTACTGCCTTTGCTTGCTTTGCTAAACAACATTTCTCTGTCCTTTTTAACTGCGTTGTTTCCTCCCTTCCTCTCAGGAGCGATGGATGATTAGAGCATCCATGACAAATGTTAAAGGAATCACATCTTCTCTGGACTGCTCTCCTATTGGCTGCTGACTAATGAATGTCTAACGAGGCCCGTCTGGCTGGACCTGTATGTTTCTTCCTTCTCATTCAGAATGGAGGGCAGCTTGGCGTGGCACAAAGTCTGCAGTCTAGAGCCCACAGTGCTTCAGGACACGACCCGCTCGCATGTATAAAAGATGTGGCCTGCGACTGAATGACTGCGCAAATTAATTCATAAATAATGACTTGGGTTTGGGGCTAGAGCCCGTATTGCAACAACACTTTCCTACCACTGCTGCATTAAAAAAGGTGCCCCTTGGCTACACAGGGGGCTGGAGAATTGCCATAATGAATTCCTGAGCCAACCACCCATTACTTCCGCTGCCTGACTTTGCCTATTTGTTGTTTAAAGAAAGGAGAAATAGAGTTCTGCTGAGGAGAGCCATGACAGGCATGCAGGCTTAATATAGTCCCATAAAAATATAAAGGTATGATACTGAATCAGTTCAACTGCACATAAATAAAACACAGAAATATCTCTCTAATTTAGCACACACGTCTGAGGCTGCTCTCACATGGCTGTGTGAGAGTCCATGTTAATGCCATATTTTATAGAGTGTATAAATATGCCAGGATGATGTATCCATGTATGTTAAGATGTTGTGTGTTTATGGATGGTTGCACACGAGTGTTCTCTGCATGCCTCTCCGTGCGTGTGCATTGCTTTGCACGATATGTGTGTGTGTCTGTGTTTGTTAAATGTCTATGAACATTAACAGTGATGTCAGAGTGCATGTGTGACATGGTGCTGCCTTAATGTCACACAGAGAATTGGGTCTAGGATATGCTGCAGGCTAAAACCTCACGCAGCCTTTTTCTCTAATAAACCAAATGGGGGAAAACAGTTCCCGCTGCAACCGCAGTGTCTTGGGATTCCTCTGCTTGCCTCCCTGCTTTCATTTCCATGAAACCAGCTGCCACTCTAGGAAGCTTTAGACACTCGTGCAAATTAAAACAGCACAGTGTCGAGGTCAACACACATCTCAGTAAATTAATTTAGATTATAGGATGTTTCTAGGTGACTTGGTGCTGTGGATCTTTCTCTGTGACATTTACAACCCTTTCCATTATTTAACCTCTGACCTCAGTGTGACCCAGCAGGGTGATGACAGGGTCATCGTAGACTCCTGCGCCGCTCACACATTGAAATACAGTCTCCCCTGGGTCAAATTACACATGTTGTGTTAAGTAGCCTGGCTGCGACTCTTTGGTCATCACTTTACAGAGTATCAGAGATGGGTAAGACACTGGCTGAAATGCTGCAAGGACGGAGGTGAAAAGAGAAAAATGGAATCCAACCTCTTGATGGCCTTGTAGCAGATGATGATGGCTGAGAGGAGGAAGACCACTGAGGCACAGCCCACCGTTCCGAGCACTACAATGTCCATCTCCATCCACCAGGGCCTCAACAATGGCACCATGGGCTCTGCCACTTTAAAAGAGAAGGAGGAGAGTAGGAAGAGACAGATTTGAAAAAAAGGAAGAAAATTAATGGAACATACTTAACAAAACTGGTGCAAATCAATAAAACATTTACTGTGATTACAGTGCTTTGGATACAACACTAACTGGAGTCTTGATATCAGATCGATAGTGATCATATTATACAACACAAAACAGAGCAGCATGGCGGGGATTTTCTTCTTCGCTCTCTGAGTTGTGAAGACGCTGTGTCCTCGCCTGTTCTGTGGGTCTTAGGTTCAACGGTCAAAGATATCCAACCCGACACCATGAATCATTTAAGGTCCCGTCAGCTTTCCCTACACCAGCACTCTTGTCCACACCAATTACCGTTGCAGGAACCTCCTGCTCTTTCCACATTCGATCCATAGAGGAAGACCACTCACCAGGAATAACATTGAATAACATTATGTGCATCAGCAACTTTGTGTCTATGATGCAGAACTTTTCCTCCCCTCTTTCTGCAGCATTGATGCACTCCCACCATCTATAAATCAGTTTAGTCATGTGCATATCAATCTATCTATGTGTGCTGGTTTGTTCCAGTTTTATGCTCCAGAGACCTTGCACTGTATATACAACAACAAACTCGTAGCTCCTGAACTTGCAGATATTTTGTTATGAATGAGTGGAAGGGTTTACACCATAGCAACAAATACTCCTTAGTAATGCTGTGGACTATTTCCAACACAGCAAATTTCTACGGAGAGAAAAACCAGGCACGGCTCTCCCCGGCACAGCACACCACGTCATAAGTCACTATGAATCTAAGAGCTCCTCTCAGCCAAACTTCCATTTTAATCCTGCGTTTTGTCAACGGCTGTAGGATTTAATTCAGTCAGTGGTAAGGATCTACTTCCTTGTGATAAAGCCACACTCCTTTGAAGGACTTCAGACACCGCTTTTAGCACTCACAGACTTACTTACGTTGCCAATTTTTCCTCTTTTCTCTAAAGACTTTTAGAAGATGGATAAAGTCTCAGTCATTGTCCCAGTTTTGCATGTAAGCTATGCATAATCATTGCATATTTAACGACTTCAGTTTAAGCAAACTTTCAGCTCTAACCGTCTTGCAAATTGGGCTACTGAGGGAACATCTAGATAATTATGCATCTGTATAGATTTAATAGAGAACTAAGGGGGGAAAAATATCTTTTTAAGTGATTTATTCATGATGTCTCCACCCTTTGCAAACATTTCTGTGTAAGGCTGAAAGGGATTAAAAATTGGCCCGCTTATCACATTTATCACTGCTGTTTATGGCGGCATCAAGAACTGTAGATGCAGCCTTCAGAGTTCCACTCATGCGTCAGCTGTAATTGGGTGTCAACCCCCCCCCCCCACCTTAGCTTACAGGCAGATGGTTGTGGCAGCATTAAATCAGTGACCAACATTCACAGAGGAGCCTATAACTCCATAAAGTGACTCAGGAGAGAAAAAGAGGTCCTTCTCCATTGACCTGACAGGAAAAATCTCTGGATCTGATTGATTAAAACAAGCCGTCTATTGAGACTTTAAAGATTAAGTGCTTCTCTTTGCTCATAATATAAAAGGGCAGAGAGAGAGTGATTTTTAAGAGTCACAGTAATAGCTCAAAACGGCTGCATCATCAGCAACGCCTGTCCCATATTTCAGTGCGATGTTCATTAAAGCGCTTGAGAGACTACATACAAATCAAACCAACTTTCAGGGAGCAGCTGGGGGGGAATATGCTTGCCTATATGTCACAGGATCCAACAGGGGGACCAAACACAGAGAGGACCCACACAGGTATGCGCGCTTGTTGTGTGCAAGTACAAAGCACTCACACATATCCTGACTGCCTCCAGCTCAACTTCAAAACGAAAAGCTGGAACTACTGTGCTGCTTCATTAGCCCCTTATCTCTATCAAATTAAAGCTAATTTAATTAACTCATCTGTGTTTTAATCAGGGGTCCTCTGGGGGAAACCCTACCACTGAACCACTGAGCTTGGCAGCCCAGCAGGCATGGATTTCACAGGCAGCTGGGTACTCCCCAAGGTCAGACCCAGCATAAATTAGTCCTGTGTTCAGCTGTCAACATCCTGCTGGCTCTATCACACGCGCAGAGGACACGCACGTGCAAAACTGAACCCATGCACACGCAGTCATTGGAGGGAGGGGGGTAGATGGAACATTTTTCTTTTGTGCATAAAAAGGGAAACACTTCACGTCAAACGGTTCATCACACTAGCCAGTAGCTGGACACCTGTACCTGCGTCTGGCGAAGATGATTGGACACTAGAAGTGAGACAGGTGGACCTGGAGGGAGACAGGTGTGAAACCAGGGTGGAGCAGGAGCTGGGGAGTCTTACCTGTGGTGCCTAGAAGCCGTGGCGGAGGTGGCGGAGGCGGTGGAGGAGGAAGAGGAGGGTATCTTCTACAGTGGCATGCCAGCTGGCACTGTTCACTAACTTTCTCCGCCACAGTCCGTGAGCATGACCTCTGGAGTTCTCCCTTATGGTGAGGGAGAGAGAGAAAGAGGGAGACATTGAAATGACTGAGGCTCTGTCCTTCAGCGCATTACTCACAAGTACCATCAGCATCAACACTGTGCGGCACAAATGGAGATGCTGGAACACTCAGCAGCCTCTCAGTGTGGATATCCTCTCAGCATTCTTTTCAGATCTCCAGTGTTGTTGTCACCAGGGCTGCTGAGTGTGTGTGCGTGTGTGTGTGTATGTAGTACATGCAGAATAGTATCACGTCTATGGCTGCAGCCCGCTCCCTGTAAGAAACCACCCACCAACAGAGTGGGCAGCAGGCTGCCCCGAGGAGTGTGCGTGGGTGGACTTGGAAACTCGAGCAGATCACATTACACATGAACCCTGGCAACACTGTGTGCGTGTGAACAACAGCTCACCACTATCTGTAGGCAGCAGCGCGGGGCAGAGGTTAGAATACTCATCACTAACATATGCCTGCTGCAGGGATCCTGGTGGGATAACTGAATATTGTTATCATGAAAACACAGTTGGCTACTCCATGTTCCCACTACAAGGGAGCTGAGTGTGTGCGTGCGTGTGTGAGTGTGTGTGTGTGTGTGTGTGTGAGAGAGAGAGAGAGAGAGAGAGAGAGAGAGAGAGAGAGAGAGAGAGAGAGAGAGAGAGAGAGCTACATTTATCATGGAAACCCTGCACATGCATCCCTGGCAGTACTTCCTAAACACAGGTGTGCCCTGATGTAAACACACATGCAATCTTCTAGTTTTTAAATGCATTCTAGTGAAGACACAAGTAACTTGAAATTAAATAAGTTACCTGGTTCTTATATCTGCTCCCTTAGTAAATCAAACTCCAGTTACATTTCCCTTCTCATGCGTAAATGAACATTTGGCGCGCGTGAATATGCTCCTTACCTGACACGAGAGTAAAAATAGTGAGAGAAGGCAATGACCGAAGAAAAAAGGCCAAAAACTTAAAGTAAATGGCATTAGATCTTGGACCAGCATTCCTCTTGAGCTGTTCTCGAAGATACTAGGCAGCGTTTCCAACCAATGAATGCAGTATACATAGGCTTGAACAGTTTGGGAAATAACCATCCACCCTGTCCAGTTCAGCGGCGATATCTGTGACAAGCGTCTCCAGAAATAGTTTATGCCACAATCAGTTTCCTCTTGAAATCCCGTTGTCGATATCATAGGACAGGCGAGCTGGCGGAATGAGTAGCAAATCTCGATAATCTCACATCTCGAAAGTAGTTTTCTTTTGGCTGATTGGCACTCAGATAGCGACCTGAATCACGCCGCTACTCCGTGCAATGTGAGGGCGGTGGATGGCCCGTACCTTTACATCCCTCCTCGGCTGCGAGCATGAGTGCAAATGGGCCACTCACTCAAGCCATCGAAGTTGAAGAAAAAAAAAGAGAGAGAAAAGAAAGCGAACAGAGAGGGAGAGAGAGAGATCCTCAGGAATTATCGTGCGGCAGGATTCCTCGCAATGGGATCACACATGCCCCCCTCAACTTATCTGAGGGCTGGATTACTGGATGGGCGAGTCCGGAGGGCAGAGCCGAGGGTTAAACTGATGCATCACCCCTCTGTGCCAAAATACAGCGCGGTGTTTTATACGGGAGCATCACCGTCCGCGCACTTGATGCAGCGCTCACATCAGCTCATCCTGACAGCGTGTGCTCAAACAAATTCTCCCTCCGCTTCCCTCTCTCTCTCTCTTAAAAAAAAGGAAAAAAGTCCCCCCTCCCTCTTTCTCAAAAAAAAAGAAAGAAAGCACAAGGTGGCATGGGGATTTTAAAGGCGCTGCTAATGTCAGCTTTTGTTGTGCTTTGCTTGTTTGCGTTTGATTTCTTCTTTCTTGTTCAGAAAGAGAAAAAAAAAACATAAGCCCACAATGCGTGGAGGCGAGTCCGTGAGGATGACGCGTAGGTACTAGACCGAATTAAAGTCAAGTGGAGAGAAAGAGAGAGAGAGATGAGAGATGAGAGTGAGAGAGTGCAAGACGCCTACCGACTGAAAACATTGCCATCCCCATGTTTGATGTGCCTGCTAGAACACTCCAAGGTCCAATGGTCCCAAAGTAGGCTGAGATCAACAACACTGATGTAACCTGGCATTCACTGCTAATGCTCCACAACAGAGACACACTTATAAGATATTTATTAGGTGTTTATTTTTAAACCCCAGCTTCAGTCTACTTCCCTTCACTAAACTTTTGACACCATATTGATATAAAAGAGGGGATGCTGTGAGGCCAGAGAGCAGAGAATGGACAGTTTTTTGAAGAGCAGAGTTGCATAATAAGTGTTGGTGGTCTCCACCAGGCACAGTTATGAAATTACCCCACAGCCCACAGGCATGTACACAGTACTAGAGAGCTGATGTGACATGCACAGTTTACTGGGATTTACTAAAACAGTTAACTGACAGGGGTTATAAAACCCTGGTGCTCATATTAGTGTCACTTATACATGAGGCTGCATGGAGGATTGTGTTTTTATCAGAATGATATATGCTTGAAATTATTCTTAAAGAGAAATGTACATCAGCACTTCTCTTTAATTCCTTTTTCAGCAGCTTGTATTTAAAGCTCATGTGAGAAGGTTTTAGCTGGTACTGAAACGGACTGAAATGAATACTGAGGCCTCTGAGCAACAAAAGCAAACCAGACCATCAGTGACAAGATTGATGATCTCTATATAGAGTTATTTTATATACCTGTCACCCCTGCCGCGGGGTAGATGTCGGACGAGGTGATTAATGGCACGCTACCAAAGCAGCCTTTATAGAAATATTCCATACCAAAGATTCAGCGTGAGTTGTACTTCACACATTTAAAATAAAGCAGGATGAGATTTTTCTTTTACAAGGATCAGAGAAGAAATTGGCACTGTGTCCACGAGGGGGTGCCAAAAGCGACAAAACAAAAAGGTTCCTCACAGGAGCTTTAAAATACTAACACTGGTTATTTGTTTTTTGTTTTTTTAAGATATATTGTGAGGCTTTTTGCCTTTATTCCATAGGACAGCTGAAGAGAGTCAGGAAACGTGGGGAGCAGAGAGCGGGGCCCTGGGACGAGGACTGTAGCCACTGTATGCGGAGCGCTTAGACCGCTAGGCCACCAGCGCCCCAGTGGTTATTTGGTTTATGAGAGATTTGACGATGAATCAAAAACCACAGCAGAAAATGCACATGATCAGGAATTTTCTGTAAACATTGCAAAGTACCAGCTATCAAATGTTAGCATTGCTGTTGTATTAACTTACACACTTGGATCTCAGGGTTATTGTTGTTGGTGCTTGGAGAAACCGAGACATTTGAAGATGTTTTCCCGGAATTGAGGTCATCTTGATGGCACTTTTCTCTGTCGTCTGACATTTTTTGTCCTTCATCTACTGCAAACCTACTGCCAGTTGCATCCCTAGCCAGTTTCAAGGGTATCTATGTTGAGCGGCTGCAGAACCAACTCGTTGGATGCAGGCGCACCACTAGGGATTTTAGACTCTGGTTAAAAATATCTGCCTGCTTCGGCCCCAACACTTCACTGCCACAAATGTTATAATATTTTTAGGGCCCCTGTCAGTCAGTGGACCATCAAAATGTCCTAATGTTTCTCCCACATGGCGCCCCTGCTAAGACTTCTTCATAAAGAATCTCTGACAGGAGATATATACAAACCTGCAGGTTCACTGTACAGGACAGTGCACTCTAACCAACAAGCTGCTCATGCCTGTTTATCGTTTTCATTGCTTATTCATATTTCACAAATCCACAATCATGAGTTGTGCCCACAGGACGTCTGTTTGAAAGTATTTCTTGTGGTTTAAACACCAGAAAAGACGGTTAATAGAGTCAAAGCCTGCTTATTCCAAAATAACACAAACAGCATTGGAGCCAGCTATTCAAACAACTTTGGAGTAACATCAATGGGATTCAGCATCCAGCAGCCTAACAGCCTTTTTGCTGCGGCTGAGCATTTATCACATCTCTTGCCTATCAAAAAGCTCTTCACTGACAGTAATGGGGCTGAGCTCATGCACAAGAGCTGTGGATGACTTTTAGAGTGGAAAATCCACAGCTGCTGCTGCTTTTGTACGTACAATGCAGAGGTTTTTTTCAGACTTTTTGAGGTACAAAACAAGCCTGGATTTGGCATCTAAGTGTGCCCAGTAGTTAAGCTCGTCCATCCTCTTCTACAGTCTGTCCCAATATCGATTATCTGACAAGAGAAAAGCACTACATCCTCCTGGTTCCTTCCTGCTGCCTCAACTCATTCCAACAAGCAGCAATCTGCCACAACATACATCACAGCCCCTTTAAAGTCAGATAAGAAAACCTCTTAATAAGATTACTGTGTCTTTCAGCATTATTATCCCTGCCAAGATGCTTAATCAGCACCTACGCGAACAACACAACCCAAAAATATCTCATGCACCAACAAAAAGAGACCCAAAAACCCCTCTTCCATATAGAGAATATTCATGTTCAAAGAACACCAGTTTAACAGCATTATCTTCACTTTTCTTTATTTCTGTTTTAATACTAGTCCAGCTTTGATGTATCATAATGGAGGTAGATTGCCATCTAGTGGGTAAGTCCTGTAACACATGAGGTACTATTAGAAAATGTGACCAACTAAGTGCAAGTGCATATATTGAGCATTGTTGTCAGTAATTTTAGGTATTGCATACATACCACATCAACTGAATAACCTCTTAAAAACAAAGCTTCAATAGAAACAAACATTTCTTTGCAATAGAATATGCAGAACTGTGATCTAAAGATGTATTCTGTGCATAAATTGCATGTTGAAATTTCAAATTGTGACCATTTATTCCATTATTATGGGATTCCGCAGGGAAATGTCAGTCTTTCCATCTCATTCTTTATGTTTTTCCTTTTTACTATGAACACAGCGCTATGTTCATGGCAGTAAGGATCCATTTTATACTAACTTTTAGATGTGGCATCTATGGCCTCACAGCAGAAGAATTTTTGAGATTTAGGTTCCTCTCTCTACTTCCTCCACTATCTTTTTATTTGCCGGAATAAACATACATTTTACACAAGTTTTGTCGTTTGGTTACATTACCAGAAGATGTAAGTATGACTCACTTTGAACTCAATCACTTCTGTAAGTATTGAGTCTTCAGTTTTAATATGAGGTGTGACGAAACAAATGAAAATCCTCCACCCTGAGGCGATGACTTTCCAGGGATTTGTGGATGTTGTGTGACGCACACAGAACTCCTCTGATATTTCTACATTTAGCTCTTATTCCCATATCAACACCTATAGAGAGCTGCTATATAGATCGGCATACTCTGATACTGAACACAGCTTTTAATTATATTCGCTTATCTCTTTTAAGCTTCTCAGGCAAATAAATAGCAGCAGCGTCAGACAGAAAGTGCATATCATAGATAATTCTACTAATGGATGTATCTCAGACCACTTCTGTAGAGGAGCCGGTCTAGACAGAGTCCGTTTTCAGTTTTATTGGAGCTCAGCTTGGCTTCCATCAGGCGGTCAAAGGCCACACATATATTGAGGAATTATAGTCCAGTAGTTCCTATCTCTACTTGCTGCAACAGTTTTCTGACTGCAGTTTGCATGTGCACAGAAGATATGCAAGTGAAGTGCATATCTTTAGTGCACACATAAGGCAGTTAAGGTGACACACAAACTTGTGTATTAGTGTAGATGTTGTTCTCAAGGTGGACTGCTGGTTTTTACAGCAGATTAAAATAAAGTTAAAAGGGAAATATAGATTATCAAAAGTTAACACTTCTTTTCAGCAGTTCCATAAATCAGCTCATCCCTTGAAATATGTGAAATGTTTGACAAACATCCCATCCACCTGTCATGGCACAAGCACAGCACCACACTGTTGGATTCATGGATGCCACTTTGCTTCCTCTTTCTCATTCTCCCGCACTTCAAAAGCACAGGAGTGGGGTGACAGGCCAGGGGAGGGGGAGCCCCATTGTTAATTGGCCTTTTCAGCAGAACAGAGAGGTGAAGGAGGAGAAGTAAAAGAAGAAGAGGACCACAATAGGGTCCCAGAACAAGAGGGATGCACCGCCTTGAAAAAAGATAGACCAGTCGGAGCACAAATAGACCTGCAGGGCTCTCCTCAGACAACCCCAAACTGAGTGAAAGAGGCAATCAATCATGTGGCCTCCAGCTCAGACAGAGCAAATGGCCTGTGTAGCCTTGATACAGACTGCAGGATGTTTTCAAATTATGTGTCCTGATGCAGGAGTGGTTCAGAGTACACAAGTTTGAGGTGTTAGTCAGCAGACAAACAGTTTCCTCACATCTCGCTCCTCTGCTGCAGCCCCTCAATGGGACGATAGGTACTCCTTTACCCACTTCAATAAGGGGATGAAGCTCAATTAGCATTTCACAAGTCCCCCTTTCCTCCTCCATTGCAACCTTCCCCGCGGAGCCCATGCTTTCTCTGGGGGATTGTCCTGTTTTGGGCCCTTGTTGCCGTTGGCAGGGTGACAGTATTCGAGTGTGCAAACTTGTGCTATTGTCCACGGGCCAGAGGGAGCCATGGAGACCCCATAATATGACACAGGAAAATGTTTGCTGATGGCAATTCTATGGGCTTTGTCCGACTCTTTCTCCTTCATGACGACTCGATTTAAGTCTCTAAATGTTTGACTACAAATGCAGGAGTGCTATCCAGCTCCTTCCCCTTTGTCCCGCGAGGTTTGAATGAGTAATTCAGCCTTTGTGTCGCTCGATTGAGGGGGCAAACAGAAAGACAAGATTCTTGAGCGTTCAAGCCCCTTTCCATGGTTATGCACTCTTTAGATCCCCCCTCCCTTAACCAAATCCTACAGCTGACATCACCCCTGGGGAGGGTATGAGGGGTATCTGTGTTACAAATTTTACTCCTCCAGAATAAAGTTAAAAGGAATGCATATTTCAGCACAATTTGCGCACATTTTTATTCCCACACACTCTGGATTTTAGGGGATTTTGGGCCAACGCGAAGAAATCACCGTGTAGGAGAAATATCGCATCCCCTCTGCGGCTTTTTTCCCTCAGATCTCCATGACAACAATTTGCAATGGTGAAGAATTCGATACCAGGGCGCTTGGAGGCTGATTGGGGTGCATTGTGAGGGGCCTGGGGTCGCTGATTGGTTCAAGGAAAGCACCATAACTACAAGGAGTTTATATTCATTCAACTTGTTGAAGTGCTCCTACTGCAGCCTGGAGAGAAGTCTGTGCTTGGACTGTGGCTTCCAGAGTCTGGATTCATCAAGCAGTGGTGAGTGGATGGCTATTAATCGCTGAATTAGATTTGATCAGAGGGATGTAAACTCAATCGATTGCAGGGTTCCTAATACAGGATATATCGCGTAATTACGCACGACCTGAACATGTTTTCTGATTTCCCTTTAGATCCAAATGAGGGACAACACATTCTGACATGGACTGATCTGACCACGATCTTTCAAAATGGCAAACGCAGACAGTGAGGTCAAGACATTGCTGAATTTTGTGAACTTGGCATCCAGCGATATCAAAGCGGCCTTGGACAAGTCCGCTCCGTGCAGACGCTCCGTGGATCACAGGAAATATCTGCAGAAGCAACTTAAACGTTTCTCCCAGAAGTACTCCAGAGTCCCAAGGTGCCATGCGCACAGGTCGGCTGAGTATGGGTGCGTGAAACCGGTGGGGACTGCTCATCAGAGTGTGAAGGTCGCAGACAGGGCCAGCAGCTCGGATGCGCAAGGTGTGGAGAGCACAGGCAACGCTGTGGAGCAGGTGCCCATGAGGAAACGCCAACTCCCAGCATCGTTTTGGGAGGAACCCAAGTTGACCCAAACTAAGAGGGAGCACTCACATTTGGGATTGAAAAAGCACCCTGCAGTAACAGCTGATGGCAACGAAAACGAGAAGAGGAAAAGGAGTTATGGTGATGACGCAAAAGCCGCTCTGTCTGCGGAAAAGGAGACTCTTAAATTGGACCTGAGCTCTCATCACTGCGTGAGTGTGTGCGCCTGCTGCCCCTTCCAGTACCACGGACACCAGGTCCTCCACAGTCACATTGTTGTCCCCCACGCGCACCCGGGGCTGTGGAGCAAGGCAGCTGAGACAGAGAGACTCGAGCATCCTTATGGACAGAACATACACACGCACGTGGTGGTCAAACCAATACCGACCAAACCAACCGTTCAGTCCCCAATCTTCAGCGTGTTTGGATTCATCTAAGCACTCCTTTTTTATGTAAATAAGACTAATTAACATGTTATGTGGTGCACAAGAAACTCTTCCATTTTCAACATTTTTACATGATCCCCAAGCACTTATTGGAATGCTTCTTATTTTTGTATTGTTTCAATCTAAAGGACTGAGTTGCACTTGCAGAACAACGTCATCGCTCTCTTACATGCCAGTCTGATGCCTTCAAGTGTCTAAAAACTGACAGTAAGTTTAAAGGTTTCTACTTTTAGGCTTCTACAGAGAAGACTGCTTTTTTAAAGTACCAAAAGTCATGCAAATAAAAGAAAACATCCTGTTTTAGTTTCCTCTTTCAACTTTGAGAATAGAAAGTGGGACGTAGATTGCTTTTTCTTTGTCAGAGTAATGTTTGATATAGGCACATTTGAAACAATGACTTTTATTTTTAAATAAATGATTCAACTTTCCCTTGAGAACTGCTTTGGGCACTGGATCATTTTCACTCTAACTCAGAAACTACAAAACATTCAGACGGACACATTAAAGGGACTCATTGTCACATTACACAGGTTATAAATAGATATAAAGAGCTGCTTTGAGGAAACCATTTAAAGAGTCCAGATATTAGTTGCATTTAAAAAAGGAAACAAAACATGATAAATTTAGTCCCATCTTTGATGCCTCTATTGTTTTTAGTTCATCTCAGAGTCAGTCAGCGTGGCTCAGGTATCTGATAAGTCTGTCTGGCAGAGGTAAACTTGAAAGAGATCTCAGTCTGAGTCTCCCCATTTGACTCCGAATCCTAAATCTGCAGAGGTGCAGAAGAGGACGAGGTGACGCTGTGGATGAAGGAAAAAGATAAAGATAATTGTCACTTTTGTTCTTGTAGATTACATCTGTGTTGTGTGCACGTGTGAGGAAGTGAAACAGACACATTTGCATGTTTGGATGTAAATGATTGATGAGATATACGTACACAACTTCCTCTTAACAGCAAGCCATTCTTCCCGGCTGTCCAGTAGTTCATTGAGTTTGCTGCACAGCTGAACTTGAGCAGCATGCTCCAGCAGAAGGTCTAGGACCGGTCCTGCTGATTTACACATTACTGGTGTGGCGAGCCACTCACAAAACTGCAGGAACAAAAACAGCCAAAAGTTAAATTATGTTCAGTTTAAGCTTCATGATATTCATTTGATTGTTCTGTTTATTTCATACCTGTGTTGCTCTCTCTGGTGGCTCACTGCAGTTTAATGGAAGCATGTGGTCATACCCATTGCTGCTAGCACTTCTTATATGGGTTCCATCTGATGTTGGGTGAGGACCACTGCTGTATGCACACTTAAAACAGGAGAGGGCATTGCAGCCATTGTCCAAAAGGCACTTGAGCAGAGGCAGATTATTCATGCAGAGCGCAACAGCAGCAGGAAATGTTGCTGCATAAGACGGTATTCTGGCATCCATATCAGCACCTCTGTCTAGAAGTAGAGACACAGTGCGGACACAGCCTCGCTGTACAGCCATCAGCAGTGGACTGACAGGGTCCAGGCTTAAACTAGCTCCAGCGTTGAGCAGCACTTCTGCTGTCTGTGTGCTGCCACTGGCAACAGCAAAGTAGAGGGCTGTGGAACGTCGGTCAGCGTACTGGATGGAGTGACAGTGGGTCAGAGTGGCGTTTACGTCTGCACCTGTCTTGAGGAGCACAGCTGCCACCGTGTGTCTGTCGTGCTCTGCTGCCAGGTGGAGCGGGCTGACACAGCTGTGACGGAGAATGGCTCGGCTCGTCACTGAGACCAGCAGGGACAAGATCCTGAACACAAAGAGCAGTGTTTGTAGTTTTTCATAAATTGTTTTACAATAACATTTTAACTAAGTATTGGGACAAATGCTACATTTCTTTGCATGAATATCAACCTCCTGGTTTGTTGTTTCACATTTAGCAGAGTTACATCCAGGAATTCAAGTAGAAATATTGGTAAAAATTATATTTTTTCTTAATTATCCATCAATTATTTGTTATTATAGAATATTTTTTTCTCAGTTCAAAATTATGGACTATTATGGAGTTCAGAGGGGGCTAATACCTCTCTAAGGCACTCTATGTTTTCATCGATATGTCCTAATCTAATAATACAGTAGTAACTTGTTATTGTATGTAAACTTACTCATGATGACCGTACTGGGCAGCCACATGCAGCGGCAGAAGTCCTGAGTTTGTTGGTTTGTTGGCATCTGCGTTTTTAGCCAACAACACGCTGACAATTTCCTTGTGGCCATTTTTACTCGCCTCATGCAGCGCTGTGACACCATCACACGTCTGCATGTTCACATCTGCCCCTAAAAAACAACAAAAATGAATCCTTTAGATAAATAAAACACAGATTAAATTAACAAAGTAATAACATAGTGTGCCAGAAAGTACCTTTCCCAACAAGGTAACAAAGTGTCTTCAGTTGCCCTCGCTGAGCGGCTACAGTGAGCGGTGTGATGCTGTAGGTGTTGGCGGGATTGATTGTGGCCCCGGCTCTGATGAGGATCTCACAGATCTCTGTGTTGTTCCTGGACACAGCCTCATGGAGGGCTGTCCATCCCTGACCACAGCGCTGGTTCACTGTGGCTCCATATGACAGGAGGAGGCTCACCATGTCCACGTTTTCCAGCTCACAGGCTGCAGACACAGACAACATACTGATTCATTTCTGACACACTTCACTGTATTCTAAATGTCTTTAGTGATTGATTTCACTGCTCTACCTTTGTACAAAGGGGTTTCTTTGTTCTTGCTGCTGATGTCAGGGTCGGCGCCGGCCTCCAGAAGACACCGCACACATGACAAGTGTTCACAAGACACAGAGAGCAGCAATGCTGTCTGCTCCTGCAAGGTACGTTTGTCCACTGAACCTGGATGGGCTGGAGCAGACATGAACATATTAATTTCACATATTTTAGAAATTCTTTGCAAATCTTTTCATTTCCAAGTGTTCAAAGGGCCACAAATGATGCTTTCGGTGTCCTACCCTTCAGTAAACTCTTCAAGCACTCAGTCTGTAAACAAAAAGCAGCATCATGTAGAGGTATCCACCCATCTTTGCTCTCCCTCAGCAGGCTGTGAGGAGCAGATGTTGCCAGATCATTTATAGCCTTCACATCCCCTCTTCTGATGGCAGAGACCACCGGGTCAACATCCCTTAAAACAGAAAAAATTACAGTCTTTAATATGTTTAGACATCAGCACTGTTTGTAGGCTCAATCAAAATCTGACCTTAATTCTAAGAGAGATTATCTTAGTATCTACATTCACCTAAATACCAAGCTTCAAGTGGTGTGGTGTGATAAAGTGTTATTAAATAAATACAAATAAAACACTATTAATATCATATTCTTCCATAGTTGCACATAAGACTCCAATATCATAGAAGGAACCCGAACACATACATATGAATAGACGCTCACATGTAGCCCTCGGTGTCAAACACAACAAAGACTCACTCCAGCTCTGACGCGACGCTCCTCTCACCGTCCCCTCTTCTCCGGTCTCCCCTCCGTCGCGTCAAAACATTACTACATTTACCCCCGGCGTTTCGAAACTGAGATAAATACTCAGAGTAGCTGAATTTCGTCATGTCTGATTGTAAGCTAAGTCGGTTTAAGGGGTTATTGTGTCCTCATAGCGTGGTGCGGTGGCTGGGGGAGCGCATGCAGCGCTGCGCCGGGCTCAGCTGTGCTTTCTCAGATTATTTTGGGACTGTATTGTCAGGCGGCTGGGTGAGGAGTTTATCCATATATGTCAAGAGACGCGGACATGCAGAGATAAGGCAAATAGCACTGGAGATAGTACAGTCCAAACTAAGATGCCTCTCCCCAGATAGCATTTTTTGGTTCTAAAAACATTCTGTTAATGTTACAAAGAATACTACTGGTGGCTTTCAGCGGGAAGTTTGCTTTGTGTTCACATAAGGTTCTCAAGTAACCTTCATTAAAAACATTCATAAAATGTTAAGTGACAAGTACGGAAGAAGATTAGGGCCACTGAAAAAAAATTTAAGGTCAAATTTTTTAAAAATTATTATTCTGAGAAAAAGTAATCTCAGATTTCTGACTTTTTTCTCAGAATTCTGACTTTTTTGTCAGAATAATAATAATAAAAAAAAATTGACTTTTTTTTTAGTGGCCCTAATCCTCTTCTGTAGACAACAGTGCTCGAGTATAATGCCTTAATGTTCTTCAAACATTCTCAGCAGGAAATTTTCTTTATGTTCACAATTTGTTCTGAGATAACGTGCTCTAAAAACATTCTATAATCTCTGACCCAAAGAATGTTATCAAAACATCCATTGAATGTTAAAGATAAAACATTCTATCTTTGTGCTAATCAAATATCACTGTAATTCTTAAACAAAACATTTTCTGGTTTGAAACGTGAGAAACATCCTGAAAACATTTGTTACAGTTTGCTTTGAGAATGTTGCTCATTTGTTATTAAGTAACATTATACACTGTAAAAATGACAACTAGCAATTGTTGAGCAAACAAACGTCTTCTGATTAATCAGACTCAAAATTATAGCTTACACATATGTAACTAATAAAATTGCATTTTCCCAGCAAACTTCTCCCTGTCGTTGACCTAATAAGGATTTCCATGTCAGTGTAACAAGGGTATGTGAGTTGCAATCTTGGCGCGCTTGTCTCGTTAGTCAATTTACATCTGCGCATGCCCAGTAAACTCCTCCGGGGTTTCCCAGTGGCCAGCGCAGAGTGGACTGCACCTGAACGAGTCTTTCTTGGTGGATGAAGTTTTACGGATGCATCAGAGACAGTCTCCCTCAGCTGGTAAGTAAATATGTTTTAAATAAAATGTAAATAGAAGTGTATTATTTTAACCTAAATTGGATTTGATTTGTATTCAATCTCTGAGTTAGCTTTGTTCGTTGAGGGTGGGAGAGGGTCAGTTTGTGGGGTTCGTTGGCGGGCATGATTAGCATCAGAACAAGATTAGCTAGCTGTCGAATACTTCCTTGACTCTCTCTCACACACACACCGCCACACATCGCACACAGACTCACGGTGCAGACACTCAAATCCGCTAAATAAACGGTGTATGTGTTTGTGTTCGGTTAAAAAAACAGGAGATAGTTTCTTGACACTCTCTCTCTCTCTCTCTCTCTCTCTCTCTCTCTCTCTCTCTCTCTCTCTCACTCAGTCACACACACACACAGCGCAAAGACGCGCGGTTCGGACCATCGGACACACTGAAATCCGCTAAGTGAACGTGTGTTCGGTTCAAAATCAGAAGATAGTGTAATATTGATGCTACGAGACAAACTGGTCCGGTTTGCATGGGCTCTATTGTCACCTTAACACAAGCTACTGTGGGCCGTAGCCAACGCCAAAACAACAACTCTGATAATTTGGCTCTGTTTCATTCATCACCTTTTTCCGTCCCTCTCTACTCACTCACACACACATACACCTCCCGCCTCTATGCTAACTCACCCAATCACAAGCATTCTACCCCGTACAGATCCCTGTCATAGGTATCAGCAATGATTGACAGGCTTACAGCCTCTAACATAATGCTGGTCTGCCTCTGTCACATTAACTGACATTAGGGAAAACTCCGTAGTTGCTATAACATTAGTCTTCATTTGGACATTCAGTAACTAAACACCATGGTGGGAAACACCATAAAACCAATCATCTACTATAGATAATAGATTCACACACAGTGCGCACAGAACCCCGGCGCACACACACTTAAATCCGTTAAATGAATGGTGTGTGTTTGTGTTTGGTCCAAAAACGGGAGATAGTTTATATAACCACACACACACAGCGCGGGCCACAGCGCGCACAGAACCCCGGTGCGCACACGCGCACACACACACAAGTCCGCTAAATGAACGGTGTGTGTGTATGGGTTCGGTCCAAAAACCGAACATAGTTTATAGAGTCACACACACACACACACACACACACACACACACACACACACACACACACACACACACACACACACACACACACACATACACACACACACACACCCACCACTCGGTGCGTGCCATAGCGAGCGAGCGCGCGTGTAAAAGTTTATACTAGACAAAAGTATTTCATAAAAGATGAAAAAGAAGACTTCTGTAGATTACAGTGAAGTGTTTGTAAACTTGAAGTCACTAAGGGGATCATAAATACTGTTTTTAAACATGCTTGTGTGCGTGTTTGGCTCAAGGAGTATGAGAGTTGAATAAAATAGTCAATTTAAGTATATTAGAAGAAATATTTTACGTGGTATAATTGCTTTGTTAAAATGTATGAGGGAGAACAACGTAATCAGATTTACAGTTTGTCATTTTTCAATGTTAATGAAGTGTTTTATGATGAAAGTTACTTAAATACAGCATTTAGTATTTGTTGGATATCTGTAAGTAGTAGATAGTAAAATTTAATTATTTGAGCAGTGGTAAACCAAATGTCTGAAATAAATTTAATTAACATATTGCTTTTCATGTCATGATGATGATTACAAGAATAGTGTTTAGAAGTTCAATGGTACTTGACTTATGTTGCGTTGTACTTTTATTTTAAAGATTCATTATTTTGTACAGAGTAGGCTACTTAAAGAACAGGTTTATTATTGTTACTCAGTCATCAATGCACTTTACCTTGTGTAAATAAAGCACATTTTATAATAGGATTGTTGAAATCTTTAGCCTTTTTTGGCATGGCTAGTTAAAGGATTAGAAACATTATTGTCATTGTATGCAATACAAATACATTTTGTTGGGGACAATCTTACAAAATTGAAAAATACAAACAGCAGATTGAAGAAAAGAGTAAACAATGCATAGTATATAAAGATGACACATAAATGATTGTAGTGCACAGAGTGACTGTATTGCAGCAAGCTTCAAAGTGCAGTAGTGATACACTCTAACTTAGAACACTAAAAATATGTTTACCATTTTTACTAAATTCACTTGTTCCTGTGATGTCATCAAAAATAAATTATCACAATTTTTAGGGGAAACTTTCTGGTTAATCAGACATTTAGGCCACATCAAATAGTCTGTGAAATATTGTTGGAATTTTGAATTGAAATCAGGGCTGTAATGTTATAGTTATTTGCAAATCATGATGTCTGGAAAAGAAACTGAATATGTCCTGTATTTGTCTCTCATTTCAGGGTTGGATGCATGCAGTGCAAATTTTGCAAATTTACAAGTTCCAGTCAAGAGACCCTTCTAAAACACTGTCGTCTTCGTCATGGAAAAGGTGCACGCTGGCCTTGTATTCATACAGACTGTGTATGTGTGTTCAAAACACCTGGTGCATTAAGATCACACCTCTCAAGGTCACACACATCTGTGAAAATCCAGGAAAATTCAACTTTTCAATGTGAATTGTGTCATTTTAGAGAGATTTGCAGTGACAAAGCGTTTTTGAACCACCTTGGCCATCATTTAAAGAATCGTGAAACTGTGGCATGTCCATTTCTAAGCTGTTCCTTCAAAACAAATTTGCGTCCAACTTTCAGTTCTCACAGGAGTCGAAATCATAAAAATTTTACACTTAAAGATTTTAGAACCTTAGCCAGAGCCAGTAGTGAACACGGGGCAAATTATGATGAACAATCTGAATTTGAAGCAGGGACATCATCGCAAAATAGTTTGAGACCAGATGATGCTGATGAGACAGTCGAAGATGTGGACAGTGAGACACTTCAGCACAAGTTGGCTTCTCTCTTTCTGTCAATGCAAACAGTCTTACATGTTTCTAGAGATTCAATACAAAAGATTGTAGAGGATTTGCATGACCTGCTCTCTTTTTCTAGCAATGAGACTCTCAATAGTGTCAAAGAGATCCTTACAAAGCATAACATTGTAATAAGTGATACTGTTTTGCAAGAAATATCTAATACTATTGTTCAAACTAATCCACTCCTTTTAACAACATCTGAAAAAGGTTCCCTATCTACTGACCATAGAAGGAATTTATATTTCAAGGAACACTTTAGTGTTATAGAACCTACAGAATATCTTTATGACACTGCCCAAAAAGATGCATTTGTGTATGTTTCTGTCACTAACATACTTGAGACTTTACTAGGGCGAGCAGATTTTTTGGACAGAGTTGTATTTGATCAAGAAACATTATCTGGCAATTTTAACTCTTTTCAAGATGGCAAATATTTCAAGGAAAATAAGCTACTGAGCCAGCAAAACATTAGTATCAGTTTGGCATTGTATATTGATGATTTTGAAGTTTGTAACCCTCTGGGCACCTCTAGAAAACTTCACAAGATAACTGCAGTATATTGGGTTCTTCTAAATTTACCAGCCAGGTTCCGATCAAGTCTCACTTCAATTCAGCTAGCTCTCTTGGGTAAAAGTGTGGATGTCAAACAATACGGTTATGAAAAGTTTCTTGAGCCGTTGATTAAAGATTTAAGGTGTCTAGAAGAAGAGGGAATTTTTGTTGAAGTTGTTGATCAACTGGTAAAGGGCACTGTGTTCTGTGTGTGTGCCGATAACCTCGGAGCACACAGTCTTGCAGGGTTTTTTGAAAGTTTCAATGTTGATAAATTCTGCCGGTTTTGCTTGATAAGTCGGCAGCAAATAGCTACAACTGTAGAAATTGATTTTCAGTTGAGGGATGTTGATCAACACAACACTTTTTTGGAAGAGCTCAGACAGAATGACAACCTCCAAAGCATTTGTGGCATAAAAAGTGATTGTGTACTGAGAAAAAATCTACGGTTCTTTCATCCAATAACTGGATTTCCCCCAGATGTTTTGCATGACCTTTTTGAAGGGGTTATCCCTGTAGAATTGTGTTTGTGTTTAAAGAATCTGATTTCAAAAGGTTACATTACATTTGATGCATTAAACGAGTGCATAAATTCGTTTCCTTACAAGTATTCAGACAAGGTAAACAAACCACACAAAATTCCTAAAGGAAACTTTGCAAAATGCAGTGTTGGTGGTAATGGACATGAAAACTGGACACTTCTTCGCTTACTTCCTTTCATAATTGGAAGAAGGATACCAGAACAGGAGCCTGCATGGGAGATTTTAATGGACCTTAAAGAAATTGTGGACATTGTAGTGTCAAATAGACTCTCAGAGGAAACATTGTGTTACTTGTCTTGTAAACTACTGGATCATCGCAAGTTGCTCACCAGCACCTTTCCGGACTTCAGATTGAGGCCAAAACACCACTTCATTGACCACTACCCACATCTTATTCGCTGCTTTGGACCTTTAGTGGAATTGTGGACATTGAGGTTTGAAGCTAAGCATAGCTTCTTTAAGAGGGTGATCCATGACACCCGCAATTGGAAAAATGTGCTGCTAACTCTTTCCTCAAAACATCAGCAAATGATGGCATTGCATTTGGATCGTCAAAATCTTTTCAAGCCAAAACTATACATTGAAAATGTGACAGTGGTCAGGGTTTCAGAACTGGATCCATCACTTAAGTGTGAAATACAAAAGAAATACCCACATCTTGATAGTGTCTCTCTTGCAAAATCAGTTCACCTCTATGGAACACAGTATGCAAAGGACATGATTGTATCTGCTGGCCAGTGTGGTGGCCTTCCGGAATTCCACAAGATTGCAACAATTCTTGTCAATGCAGAGCAAGTGACTTTCATTTGTAAAAAACTTTCTTCGTGGTACCTTGAACATTTCAGGTCTTTTGAGCTGGTTGAACACCACTGTGCAGAAATTATTCTCTTGGATCAAGATATGCTCGCAGATTACC